>NW_025920139.1:56413-204467 GCF_902686445.1 Sciurus carolinensis | reverse complement strand
TTTCACTTAGCATGATCGTCTACAAACTATCTATTCACTGTCAAATGACATGAAGTCATTCTTTTTATATCATTCTTTTCTATGCCCAAGTAATATTCCAGGGTGTATATATATCACATTTTCTTTATTCATTCATCTGTTGAAAGGCAACCCAGTTTGTTCCATAGCTTAGCTATTGCAAAGCGAACTACTTTAAACATTGATATGGGCACATCATTTTAGTGTGCTGATTTTAACTACTTTGTCTACCAAGGAGTGGGATAACTTGGTCAAATGGTGGCTCCATTCCTAGTTTTTGAGGATATCTGTATTTCTTTTCAGGGTGGTAGCAACAATTTGTAATTCCACCAGCAATGTATGAGTGAACCTTGTTCCCTATGTGCTCATGAGCTCATGAACTTTATTGTTACTTTGTATTCTTGAAAATTGCCATTCTAAGTGATGCAAAATCTCAGTGTGGTTTTAATTTGCATTTTTCTAATAGCAAGAGAGGTTGAACACTTTTTCACATATTTGTTTCTCATTTGTATTTCCTCTTCTATAAAGTGTCTTTTCAATTCTTTTGCCCTTTTATTGATTTTTTACATTAATTTTGAATTATTATTTGTCCTGGAAATTAGCACCCTATCTGAGGAGCAGATATCAAAGGTTATTTTTTTCCCAATGTATAGGTTTTCTCTCCATGATCTTAATTGTGTCTTTTGCTATGAAGAAGCTTTTTAGTTTGTTGCCATCACATTTATTGTCTTGATTTTTTTTTTTTTTTGTGTGTGTGTGTGTGTGTGTGTGTACGGTACTGGGGATTAAACCCAGGGCCTTGTGCTTATTAGGCAAGCACTCTACCAAAAAACGTATATCGCCAACACTTGTTTTTTGATTTTAATTTTTTTGTTTTAAGTATCTTTTTGAGGAGTCAGTTTGTTATCAATATGCTGAATTGTTTGTCTAACCATTTTTTCCAGTGTGTGTAGCATTGCTGATCCAGTACTTTGCCCTTGATCCTTAATGAGTTGAGTTTTCTGTAAGGTAAGAGATAGGGTTAACTTTCAATATATTACATATGGATTTCCAATTTTCCCAGCACCATTTGTTGAAGAGGTTATCTTTTCTCCAATGCTTGTTTTGTATGAGACAGATATTCTTGTGCATTTGTCTCTGTACCTTCTATTCTACTCCATTGGTCTTCTTGTCTCTTTTGGTGCCAATACCATGCTGTTTGTTACTATAGTTTTAGAGTATAAAGTCTGGTATCATGATACCTCCCGCTTCACTTTTCTTGTTAAGGAATGCTTTAGCTATTCTGGTCTACTTATTTTTATGATTGAATTTTATGACTGCTTTTTTTATTTCCATGATGAAGGTCATTGCAATTTTGATAAAATTTTTACTGTGTCTGTATAGTGCTTTTGGTACTATGGCCATCTTGGCAGTAATAATTCTGCCTATCCAATAACAGGAGAAGTTCTTCCATCTTCTGAGGTCTTCCTCAATTTCTTTGTTCAGTGTTTTTTTTTTTTTTTTTCACTATAGAGCCTTTCACTTCTTTTGATAGATTGATTCCCAAGTATTGTATTTATTTCTATTTGAGGGGTTGGTTTTCTTAATTTATTTTTCAGCTGGTTTTTCTTGGAGTATAGGTGTACAATTGATTTATGAGTGTAGATTTTTAATCCTGCTAGTTTTCTGATTTAATTTTTGAGTTCTACATGGTTTCTGGTGGATTTCTTGGGTCTTGTACATCTAGGTCATACTGTTAAAAAATAGGGATAGGTTCAGCACTTCTTTTTCTAACTATGTTTCTTCAACTTCTTTCTTTTGCTTAATTGTTTTGAGTAGGTATTCTAGGACTATGATGAATATTTTGTAAAAGTGGGTATACCTTTCTTGTTCCTCTTTTTAGAGGGAAATGTTTCAGTTAATCTCTGTTTATAATGCTGTTGGCTATGGGGTTGGTGTATACAGCTTTTACAATATTGAGTTATGTTCCTTCTATCTATACTTTTTCTAGTGTTTTGATCACAAATGTATTATGCATTTTACCAAATGCTTTTCCTGCAGCTATTGAGGTAATCATGTGATTCTCATCTTCAAGTCTCTTCAATGTGATGGATTATGTTTATTGATTTCCATATGTTAAAAGAAACTTGCTGTCCTGGGAAGAAATACATTTGATCATGGTGCATACCTTTTTAGCTTTTTTATGTAATTTACCAGTATTTTATTGAGAATCTTTATCCGTGTTCATCAAAAATATTGGCGTAAAGTTTTCTTTCCTTAATATGTCTGTCTAATTTTCATATCAGGGTGATACAAACTACATATAATGTATTTCAAGGAGTTTTCTTCTCTGTTCTTTTTTGTAGAATAATTTAAGGAGGTTTGGTATGAATTCTTGAAAGTCTGATGTTATTCACATGAGAATCCATCTGGTACTGGGATTTTCTTAGTTGGTATTCTTTTGATGGACTCTTCAATTTCATTACTTGAAATTGATTTGTTTACATTTTTTATATAATCCTTGTTCAATTAGTGGTATGTCATATGTCTTTAGCAATTTACCAACGTTCAAGATTTTCTATCTTATTGGAATATAAATTCTCAAAATAGCTTTTGATTACCCTCTGTATTTCAGTAGTACCTGTAGTGAAATTTCCCATTTCAACACAAATTTTAATAAATTAATTTTTCTCTCTCTTGGTTAGCTTAGTTAAGTGTTAATCAATTTTATTAATTTTTTCAGAGAACCAACTTTTTGATTCATTGATTTTTTTTTAAAAATTGTTTTAAAAAATCTCAATTTCATTGATTTTGACTCTGATTTTAACTATTTTCTGTGTTATACTGATTTCTTTGCTGATTTGTTTTTTTCATATTGGGGTCATAAAGTGTCGTGCTAGATTATTTATTTGGTGTCTTTCAGGGTTTTTTTTGATGTATTTAAAGTTCAATGTTATGAACTTTTTTCTTAAAATCACCTTCTTAGTGTCCTAGAGATTATGGTGTTTTGCATCATTATTCTCTTTTGTCTGTATATAATTTTTATATCACCCCTAATTTCTTCTGCTCTCCATTCATCATTCACTAGTGAGTTTTTCAAACTCCAGGTATTTGGGGAAGTTTTTCTTATCTTAGTCCTTATTTCTAATTATTTTATCATTATGATCTGATAGAATACAAGGTATTATCCATTTTTTGAAATTGCCTAAAGTTTATTTGTGTCCTAAAATATGGTGTATTTTAGAAAATTTTACAGGTGCTGCTGAGAAGAAATTGTATTGTCACTGATGGATAAAATGTTATACATATATTAATATAAGTATAAATATATAGTCTAAACTGTACTTTTTCTGTACATTGTTTATTTGGTTTTGTTTTTATAATCTCTAATGATGAGTGATGATTTTTAAAATCACTGAGTATTATTGTCTTGTGGTCTTTTTGATTCTTGATATTGAGAAGCATTTGTTTGATAAATAGTGCTCCATTTGGGGGACATAAATGGTTACAACTGTTAATTATTATTATTTCATAACTCCCTTAAGCATTATGAAATGATCTTCTTTGTCTCTTATGATAAACTTTGGATTGAATTCTACTTTATCAAATATGAGACTAGAAACACCTGCTTGCTTATTGATCCATGTGAGTGATAAGTTTTTTACCATCTATTTATCTTCCATCTGTGTATGTCTTTGCCTATGAACTGAGTCTCTGGGAAAAAGCATATTGTTGAGTCTAGTTTTTTAATACAATCTGTCTTTTGATTGATGAATTGAGCCCTTAAAAGACAGATTTATTATTTTATTTCCTGTCATTTTGATTTATTTCTACTTTTAAAGTTAAATTTGATTTTCCTTTGATTCTCCTAGTATAGTTTCATCCTCTGATGGTTTTCATGTTTTCTCCATGTCTTCTTCATGAAATAGTTTATTGAATATGTTTTGTAGTTCCAACTTTCAAGCTGTGAATTCTTTTAACTTTTATCATGGAAGGTTTTTATTTTATCCTCAAATATGAACCTTAATTTTCCTGGTTATAGTATTCTTGGATAGAGTACATTGTCCTTTAGAGTTTGTGCAAAGTATTTCAAGCCCTCTCAGCTTTTAGCACTTGGGTTGAAAAATCAACTGAAATCTACAGTGGTTAATTTCTAAATGTGACCAGTCATTTCTCTCTAGCTACATTTCAAATTCTGTCCTTTTTCTGTAAGTTAGGCATTTTTATAATAATGTACTGTAGTGCTTAATTTGAATTATCAATTTGACTGGATTAAAAGATGATGTTGATTAAGAGGCCTCTGGGTGTGTCAGTGAGGGTGGTGTCTAGAAATGATTGGAATGTGGGACAGTGAACTGGAGACCATCCCTAAGCATGGATGGCACCACCCAATAGGATGAAATAGAAGATGGAAGGACAAGGAAGCAGATGCAGATGCAAGCTTGGCTCTTCTTGAAGGGGTTCTTGATCAGTGCTTGGATAATCTGAGGATATCACACTCTCGCTTCTTCACTCTTCCAAAGCATAATCTGCTGGTGATTCTCCATGTACTTTCCAGAAGCCTTGTTCTCAAACTAGGGTAGCACTATTGATCCTTTTTATTCTGGGATTTCTGTGTCTCGAACTGTGTAGTTTCTGGTTCTTCCAACTTTCCTGCTACATATAGTCTTTGTGGACTATCCAGCTTCTGGTCATGTAAGCCAATCTAATAAATCCTCTTTTATAATCATACTTTCTGTTGATTCTGTTCCTCTAGAGAACCCTAATACATGTCTTTTGGAATGGGCTTGTTGTAAATTTGTATATTTGGAGTTCTGTAAGACTCCTGTATTTTTGATTTTCCATTTCATTTTTAAGATTTAGAATTTTTTTCATTATTATTTTATTGAAAATATTGTGTATTTCTTTAATTTGTACCTCAGAGCCCCTGTAAATCCTAGATTTGACCTTGTATTATTATCCCATATTTCTTGAAAATTCTGTTCATTGTCTCTTAACATCTTCTATCCATGATCAATTTAAGTTTTAAAATTATGTATCTTGCCTTTGTTGCCTGAAAATCTTTCAGATTATCTAGTCTTTTGGTAATGCTTTCCATTTTATTTTAAATTTGTTTTATTGATTCTTCCATTTCAAGAATTACCAATTGGGGCTGGGGTTGTGAATCAGTTGCAGAGCACTTTCCTAGCATGCATGAGGCACTGGGTTTGATCTGAAACACCACATTAAAAAAAAAAAAAAAGAATTACCAGTAAATTTTTCTTCAAAATCTCTGACTCTGTAATGAAGTGATCTTTCACTTGTATTTTCTCTCTGATTTTACTCCTTCTGTCATATTTTACCTCTTAGATCATCTTATCTGTGTACTTTCTAAATTCCTCACCTGACATTTTCTGCATTGCAGTGTCAGTGGAGTCTACTGTTAAATCACACTGTTTTACTGTTTTGTTTTGGATGTTTTCTTCCATTGATTTCACATATTGTTTATATGTCTATCCGTATGTTCAAATGGATCTGAAGAATGAAGACTTCTACTCTACAAGTTTTGAGGAATCCTGTTGGCTAAAACTTATGCATACGACATATTGGATTAAATCACATACTTATTTCCTATTGTGACATCTACAATGTTAGTTGATACAATAAACAGAAATGGTAAGAGAGCAGTTTCTATCAGTAAAAACCATAGGTAATCATGAATCATAAAATCATATCTTTCATAAAATCAAACAATAGGAATTATCTTTGACTTGCTGTGTATTAATTTTTGCTATAACTTTAGTGGTGCAGTCTGACATTATGTAAACTAACCAATACTAAGAGAAGTTAAAAATAGATTTAATTAAGAGGGACAAAGATGAGATGAGTGGATAGAAAAAGGTTTGCAATTTAAAAAGTTGAATAGGGCTGATGCAGAGGCAAAATATTATGTGTTGTTTCTGAGGGGGAGGACAAAATAAAGAAAAAACAATTTAAAAAGAGTGAAAGAGAGAATGATGAGTTTGGCTTCTATTGATTCATCTTCTATTTATTTATAGATGTTAGTGATTATAGGTATACATAAAATTGAAATTCACTGTGTTTTATTCATATATGTACATAAGAGAGTTTGGTTTGTTTTATTCTACTATTCATCCCACTTTGGTCCTACCTCCTTTTCTATAACCCCTTCCTCTACTCCACAGATGACTCTATTATATTTAATGAATTACCTCTTTTTCCATTATTTCATCTAGCATTCACACATGAAGGGAAATATTTGACTTTTGACTTTCTGATTCTGGCTTATTTCATGTAGATTCAAGTTCTCCAGTTTCATCAATTTTCCACCAAATGCTATCATTTCATTTTTCTGTATGACTAAAATGTCATTGTGAATGTACAACATATTTTCTTTTTCCATTAGTCTGTTGATGGGTATGTGGGTTGGTTCTGTAATTTGGTTTTTGTGAATTGTGTTATTACAAACACTGAGGTGGCTGTTCTACAGTATGCTGATTTTAGATATTTGGATTATATATTAGGGAGTCAGACAACTGGGTCATATGGTGATTCCATTCCAACTCTTGAAAGGGATATCCATAGAGTTTTCCAGAATTATTATACAAATTTGCTATCCTACCAACACTGTGTAAGTGTACATTTTCCACCTTATTACTTTTGATCTTCTTAAAAATTCTTTTTAGATATACATGACTGTAGAGTATATTTTACATATTATATACATGTGAAGTATAACTTCCCATTCTTGTGCTACACATAATGTGGATTTACACTGGTCTTGTATATATAATCTCCTTCCAAAGTTCTCTCTGATACGTGCATACCCCACATTAATCTTGAAAATTGCTATTGTGAGTGAAGTGAGATAAAAATCTCTATTTAGTTCTTTTTAAATGTAATACTGTTATTGATGTATAGGAAAAGAGCAAGTACACAATAATAATAGACTCTCCTCCATGTAGTTTTGAGTTGCATTTCACTGATTTCTTGACATGTTGAACACTTTTTCATATTTATGATAGTCATTTGTGTTTATTTTAAGCAATACCTGTTTACATTTTTTACCCATTTAGTAATTGGGTTGGTTCAAATTTCTTATTTGTTTTATATTCCATATATTAATTTCCTATCATTAGGAGAAGGTGAAAATGATTTTATCACATTCATAGATTCTCTATTCACATTCCTATTTCCTTTGTTGGGCAGAAGTTTTGAAATTTAATTTCATCCCACTTATTGATACTTGGTTTTAATTCTTATGCTCTAGAAGTCTTATTAAGGCAGTTGATGCTTTTATCAATCTGTTGGAATGTTGAGCCTACATTTTCTTTAAGCACTTCTAGATTTTCTGGTTTAATTCCTAAGCCTTTGATCCAATGGAGTTGGTTTTGGTGCAGGGTGAGAGATAGGGATCAAGTTTTACTTTTTCTAAATATGGATATCTAATTTTCAAAGCATCATTTGTTAAAAAGTTTCTCCTTCCTCCATCATATGCTTTTGGCACCTTTGTCACATATCAGGTCACTGTATCTATGTGGATTTTTCTGTATTTTCTATGCCATTGGTCTTAAAGTCTGTTTTGGTAATACAGTTTGTATACAGAAGCTTTATAACATAATTGGTTAACATATTGTGATGCTTTCAGCATCCTTTTTTTCATTCAGGGCACTTTGGATATTCTTTGTCTCCTAATTGTCCAAATGAATTTTAGAACTGCCTTTTTGTCAGTGTATCATGTAAAGAATGCTATTGATATTTTGATTGGGATTGTATTGAGTCTATTTACTGCTGTACATTGTATGTTAATTTTGATAATATTAATTTTGCTTATTCAACAACATGGGAAGGATTTTCACCTCCTAAGGTGTGCTCCCATTTTTATAAATTCAACATTCTGTGGTTTTCATTGCTGATGTATTCCACCTCATAGGTTAGATTTTTTTCCCAAGTATTTTTTGGGATACTGAGATTGAGATTATTTTCCAATTTCTTTTGTAGCAGGTTTACTCTTGCAATATACGAATGCTATTGATTTATGTATGTTTCTCTTATATCCAGCTCCTTTAGTAAATTTATCATCTCTATATATTTGTTAATGTAGCATTTCAAATCTTCTAAGTAAGGTTCATGTCATCATCAAGTAGAGACAAGTAATTTTTTTTTCCTATGTGCATGCCATTGGATTTCTTCTCTTGCCTGATTACATTGGCTTGAATTTCAAGTTGAATAGGAGTGGTGAGAGTTTATGTTCTTGTTTTCTTCTTGCTTTTCAGAGAAATTTTTTTTTAATTTTTCTCCATTCACTGTAATATTAGCATTGGGTTTCTCATATTCAGTTTTTATAATGATGAAGAAATTTCCTTCCATCACTAGATCCTTAGAGTTTTAAAGAAAAATGGGTGCTGGATGTTGTCAGAAAACTTTTCTGCTTCTGTTAAGATAATCATGTGAATTTGTACTTAAATCTGTTTAAGCAGTGAATCACAAACACACACACACACACACACACACGCGCACACACACATACATAGTAAGTAATATGTAAGATATTACTGTATAGAGTCAAATGAAAAGTTTACTTTTTTAGTACAGGGGATTTAACCTAACCATGACTTGCTGACTAGTAACATATGCTACTAGTCATTTTTAAAATGTTTTCCATGGCAGATGCCCAGAGGTTTTTTTCCTGGGTGCTGCAACTGCTCATGCAGCCACCACAGACTCTGTCACAGATGCTGCCCCTGAAGATGCCAACAAAAGCATTATACAGATTTAATGCAATTCATATTAAAATCCCAAAGAAATTCTTCATAGAACTAGAATAAGGAATATGAACATCATTTGGAAAAATAAGACCCAGAGTAGCCAAAGCAATTCTTAGCAAGAAAAGTGAGGCAGGTGGCATTATGGTACCAGACCTCAAACTATACTACAGAGCTATATTAATAAAAATAGCATGGTATTGGCAACAAAATGGACATGTAGACCAACAGTACAGAAAAGAAGACACAGAGACAAATCCACACAAACACAGATATCTCATATGAGACAAAGGTACCAAAAATATCCACTGGAGAAAATATAGCTTATTCAACAAATAGTACTGGGAAAATGGAAAACCACATGTAACAAAATGAAATTAAACCCTAATCTCTCACCCTGCACAAAACTCAACTCACTATGGGCCAAAGACTTAGGCACTAGAACAGTGACCCTGTGCCTAATAGAAGAAAAATTAGGACCAAATCTTTACCATGTCAGCCTAGAACCTGACTTCCTTACCAAGACCCCTAAAGTGCAAGAAGTTAAATCAAGAATCAATAGATGGGATGGGCTTAAACTAACAACTTCTTTTCAGCACAAGACAAAATCCAATAATGTGAAGAGAGAGCTTACAGATTGTAAGAAAATCTTTACCACATGCATCTAAGATAAAGCTTCAATTTCTAGGATATATAAAGAACTCAAACAATTTAACATACACAAACACAAATGAATAATCCAATCAATAAATGTGCTAAGGAACTGAACAGAAACCTCATAGGAAAAGATATACAATTGATCAACAAATACATGAAAAATGTTCAACATCTCTAGCAATTAGAGAATTGCATATCAAAAAACTAAGATTTATGTCACTCCAATCAGAATGGCAATTATCAATAATACAAGCCACAGTAAATGTTGGTGAGGATGTCAGGGGAAAGGTACACTCATTTATTGCTGGTGCAAATGCAAATTGGTGCAACCAATATGGAAAGTATTATGGAGATTCTTCAGAAAACTTGGAATTGAACCAGTTATCCCAGTCCTTGATTTATAGCCAAAGGACTTAAAATTAATGTACTGCAGTGACACATCCATATTAATGTTTATAACAGGTCAATTTACAGTAGCTAAATTATGGAACCAACCTAGATGCCCTTCAACAGATGAATAGATAAAGAACATATGAGATATATGTGTGTGTGTGTTTGTACACACACACACACACACACACACACACATATATATATACACACATACACATACACACTATATTTTGAGATATTATAGATTCATGGAATATATTTTATTCTAATTAGGATACCATTCTTGTGGATGAACATGACGTGGAAGTTCATTGGTTGTGTATTCATAGATGAAAATAGGAAACTTATGTCCAATTCATTTGAATGTCTTATCCCCATGCCACTTCCTTACCTTCAATCTCCTTTGTCTAATACAATAAACTTGTTACTCCCTTCTCACCACTTATTATGTGTTAGTAGTCACATATCAGAGAGAATATTTGGCGTTTGATTTTTGAGACTGGCATATTTCAGTTAGCATGATAGTCTCTATTTCCACCCATTTATTGGCAAATGCCATAATTTTATTCTTCTTTATGGCAGAGTAATATTTTATTGTTTATATATACCAAATTTTCTTTATCCATTCATCTGTTGAGGGGCACATAGTGTGGTTTCATAGCTATATTCTTCAAAGTGAGCTCCTATAAAAATTGATGTGGCTGCATCACTGTAGTATATTCATTTAAAATACTTTGTATATATACTGAGGAGTGGGATAAGTGAGTCAAATTGTTGCTCTACTCCAAGCTTTTTGAGGAACTCCATGCTGCTTTCCAGAGTGGCTGCACCAGCAATGTATGAGTGAGCATTATCCCCCACATTCTCACCAACATTATCACCTGTATTCTTGATATTTGCCATTCGGATTGGAGTGGGAGGTAATTTCATTGTAGTTTTGATTTGCATTTCTTTAAATGCTAGAGATATTGAACATTTTTTCATATATTTGTTGAAAATTTGTATTTCTTTGGTGAAGTGCCTGCTAAATCCCTTTGTCCATTTAATAGATGGGTTATTGTGTGTGTGTGTGTGTGTGTGTGTGTGTGCATGCATACGCGTGCATGTGTGTGTGTGTTTGTTAAGTTTTTTGAGTTCTTTTTAGTTCCTAGAGTTTAATTCTCTACCTGAAGTGCAGGTAGCAAAGATTTCTTCCATTCTGTAGGCATTCTGTTCACATTCTCTCTTTCTTTTCTGTAAGAAATATTTGATGTCATGCATTTTTTGATTCTTTATTTTACCTTTTGTGCTTTAGAAATCTTGATGAGGGTGTCAGTTCCTAGGCTAAAATCGTGGACGATTTGTCCTCTTTTTTTTCTATGAGGTAAACAATCTCTTCTAATGTCTAGGTTCTTGACCTAAATCGAGTTGAGCTTTGTGCAGGCTGAAGGAAAGGGGATAAATTTTACTCTACATGGATTTCCAGTTTACCCATCACCATGTGCTGGAGAGTCATGTTTGTGGCACCTTTTCCTAGTATGACTTAACTGCATATATGTAAGTTTGTTTCTGTGTTTTCTGTCCTGTTTGTCTTCATGTCTGTTTTGGTGCCAACAGCTTGCTGTTTTTGTTACTATAGCTCTCTGGTATAACTTAAGGTGTAATATTGTGTTGCCTCCTGCTTCACTTTTCTAATAAGGATTGCTTTAGTTATTGAGGTCCACTTGTTTTTTCAAATAAATTTCATGATTGACTTTCCTATTTCTATGAAGAAAATCATTTCAATTTTTATAGGAATTGAATTAAACCTCTATAATGCTTTTGGTAGTATAACCATTTTGGCAAATTAATTCTGCCTATCCAAGAATATGGGAGCTAAGGTCTTCTTCAATTACTTTTTTTAATGTTCTGTAGTTTTCATTGTGGAGGTTATTCATCTGTTTTGTTAAATTGATAAATGAGCATTTTTTAAGCCTATTATGAATGGGAGAGTTTCCTAATTTTATTTCAACTGATTCATCAGTGATATATAGGAACACAATTGTTTTTTGGGTATTAATTTTTTATTCTGTTAATTTGCATAATCTGTTAATGAATTCTAGAAATCTTCTGATGGAGATTTGGCTATTCTAAATATAGAATCATGTCATTGGCAAATAGAGATAATTTAAGATTTTTTTTTCTATTCATATCACTTTAATTTCTTTCTTTTGTTTAATTGTTCCTGCGAGGTTTGTAAGAACTAAGTTGAATAGAAGTGGTTAAAAAAAAGGGCATCCCTCTCTTGTTCCAGTTTCTAGCAGGAAAAATTTTTAAATTTTATCCATTTAGAATGAGAGTGGTCTTTGGTTTAGCATATATACCATTTACAATATTGAGAGAAGTTCCGACTATCCCTAATTTATTTAGTGTATACAGCATGAATGGATGCTGAATTTTGTCGTGATTTTTCTTTCTCTATTGTGATAATCATGTGATTGTTGTGTTTAATCTATTGATGTGATGAATTATTTTATTTATTTTATTTATTTATATTGGACCATCCTTGCACTCTTGGCATGAAAATCACTTGATCATGGTACTGTATCATTTTAATATAATTTTGTATGGAATTTGCCAGTATTTTCTTTAGAATTTTTGCATATATATTCATCAGGGATATTAGTCTGAAGTTTTCAAACCCTGATAAATTTTTGTGTGGTTTTGATATCAGGGGGAAACTAGGATCATAGAATGAGTTTTGAAGTGTTTTCCCCTGTTCTGTTTCATGGAATAATTTGAGAAATATTGGGGTAAAGTCTTCTTTGAAGGTCTGGAAGGACTTGACTGAGAATCTATTTTGTTCTGTTTTTTTTTTTTTCTTTTTTTCTGATGGTAGGCTTTTGATGGCTACCATTTTCTATTTCATTGTTTGAAGTTGGTGTGTTTTAATTTTCTATGTCCTCCTACATTGATTTGTGTGGTCATATTTCTCTAGAAATTTGTTTATCTCTTTGTGATTTTCTATTTTATTAAATTGTAGATTTTCACAACAGTTTCTGTCATCTGCATTTCAGTTTTGTGTGGTAACATTTTATTTTATTTTCATCATAAATTTTAGTAATTTGAGTTTTTTCTCTCTTTTCTTTATTAGCTTGGGTAGGTTTTTATTAATTTTATTAATTTTTCAAAGAAGCAACTTTTTGTTTCATTGATGTTTTGAATTTTCTGTTTCAGTTTCATTGATTTTTGGTACTGATTTTAATTATTTTCTGTCTTCTGTCTTGGTATAGATTTGTTCTTTTCTTAGGTTTTGAGATGTAATTTTAGGTTATTTAGATGGAATTTTCTATTCTTTTATTAAATAAACTCAAAGCAATAATATTTCCTCTTAGAAGTTCTTCATAGTGTCCTAGTAATTGTGATATGCTGTGTTACTATTCTCATTTACCTCTATGTATTTTTTTTTAATTTCATCCCTGATTTCTTCAGCTATCCATTCAATATAGTGTAGTATTTATTGTTCAGTTGTCAGGGTTGCCACTCTTTTTTATTTTATCATTGATTTCTCATTTCCTACTTTTGTGATCTAATATAATCCAAAGTATCAGAGCTATAGTATGCATTTAAACTGAGTTGCTTTATGGTTTAAAACGTGATCTATTTTAGTGAGGGATCCATGTGCTATTGAGAAAAAAGTGTATTCAGTCACTAATGGATGAAATATTCTATATGTCAGTAATGTCTGAATTATTACTTCTATTATTTATTTCTAAACCTTTATTTAGTTTTTGGTTGCAGGATCTATCAGTTGTTAATAGGAGTATATTAAAATCACCCAGTATTATTGTGTTTTGGTTTATTTGATTCTTGAATTTGAGAAAGGTTTGATATATGTAGATGCTCCATTTTTGGGGGCATGGATGTTTATAATTGGTATGTCTCATTGATGAATAATTCCCTTAAGCATAGTATGATATGGCATTCTTTGTTCCTTTTGATTAACTTTGACTTCAAGTCCACTCTATCTGATATAAGGATATTAAATCCTCCTTGTATATGAGTTCCAAGTGAATGATATTTGTTTTCCATCCTTTTACCTTAACTTGTGAATGTCTTTGCCCATGAGGAGAGTCATTTGGAGATAGCATATTATTGGATCTTCCTTTTTAATCCAATCTTACAGACTGTCTTATGATTGATGAGTTATGGTATTTATATTCAATGTTATTATTGAGATATGGATTTTATTTCCTATCATTTTAAATTAATTCTCATTTTTAATTTGTTTTTATAAGGCAATTTCCAGGTCCTTGTATCACCTGTATTATACATATTCCCAAAACATGCACAGACACATTTGCCATGTTTTGTTCATGAGTTAGCATCAACAGTTTAGATTCCTAAAGTTTTAATTATGTCAGTCATCAGAAACTTCCTCCTCATGAATATTCAGATCTCAGTTCTATTAGCTTTAATTTGTTTCCAATCTGCCTACAAACATCTCCTTCAGTTATTAGAGATGTGGGGAGAAGTTATTCAAATGATTGGGGTCCCCAATATCAGGGTTTCTTCTTTCTGGCATTATCTCTCACTTTCCATTATCTGGGGATTAACTCTCTGATTTCTGGGACTTCATGAACCCATGTTACAGGTTTCTTTAAAAATGTTTTTACTCCCCTTCACACTGTGGCCTATTCTCAAGCAAAAAGAGGAAGGGAAACCTGTGCCAATCCCAATGCCATGACATTGCCTTTTTCAAAGTGTTAAATGGACCTCTATTCTCTGGACTGACTTAGTTCTTATTTAGTGTTTTCAGGTAGAATTCCTTTTGTTTCTTTGTCTAGAGTTTATAATTGTCCCTGTGTATGTTCTGGAGAAAAAGATGAAGAGACTCAGCCACACAAAGAAATAGAATTATAGAACTCTATTTTTATATTAAAATTGTGTGAAAATCCATGAACCTTTTGTGAAAATTAAACACATACAACACCCCAAATTTCTTGGCAGTATGTTCTAAAGATCTAATGTCCTGTCCAGCTTTCTAAATTCTTTCTATTTTTCTAATATATATCTTTTTCCATATAAACCCATGTTTATTTTTGTGCCATGCACTCTGCCAGATGTTCCATCTCTTGAAATCTACCTCATCCCAGCAGCATGACTTCTTTTCCTTAGCACATTTCCAGGGGCTTCCCTTCAGTCACCCTTGCTAAGCTTCACTATGTCCATGGCCAGCAGCTGCCATGCAGTGTATGTTGTTTTTCAGTTGTCAGGTCAAGTGTAGACTACTGAAATGGTATGTCCCAATGTCATACAAAAAGAAGAAAAAGATCACATGAGAACTTTTTCAGACCATTTATCAAGGAAACCCAAATGTGCTACCTTGAGTGGTGAGATCTGAAGATTGTTTTCAAAAGATATGCTAGTCTGCCTTTTGCTGTGCTATTGAGAATCAGGAAAATTAATTAAGTAGCCTGGAAATAATTAACTGTTATGTGTAAATTACTTGACAGTGTTGTGAACTTGATATCATCTTTCATTTTGAGAAGGCTTATTTTATTTTGAATAAGTTTCTTTTGGGAGGGAAAGTTAAGGAAACATCCAAGAAAAAATGGTTTTAAAGCAATTAAGCAAGCTCATCTGCTATAGGAGTCACAATATGAATATTTTAATGTCCCTGTATACTAAATGAATACTCATCAAGTATGCAAAATTTTGCAGAGAAAATAGGGAACTGAATTATTTATGAAAGAAAATATCCTCACCTTGGTAACTATCTTGTAAAATAATAATAGAATATTTCAGAACCAGTATCATTACAATTACATACAATTGTATGTTTTCTTGTTTGCATTCATCTTACCTGTATTATTTCATTCCATATATGATCTTGATATATTTTATTTTTCTGACAAGGTATGACAAGTAAATGTTTTCAGTAATTATTCATCTTCAGCACATGCATGTTACAAGTAATGAAGCATCTGTGATTATTTTAAAAGAGAAAACATAGCATTCATTATTGTTTATCAAAGACAATTTGGATGACTTACTCTGTTCAAGTAAGCAGTTCCGTAATACTTAGTGTTGTTCAGTCTTCAATTGTTGAAGTGGAATAAAAAACAAAGCAAAACTATAGTGTGATTTTCTTGAAAACTGAGTTAGAATTTTCTAATGTACCACATAAAAGAGTATGTTTAAATAACACAAGAATGTTTAAATAACACAAAATTAATTTGTACTCATGTAAAATATTTAAAACTTTCAGTTAAGAAATTTTGTAGTGTCATATTTGTTGAGTCACATTTGTGCTATATTATGATATTGATCAATCTCTTTAAGAACTGTCAGAAAGCTGTGTTAGAAATGTCTTCTGCACTATATATTGCTCAGTGATACCCCCTTTCCATGTATCAATACTGGACTTATTTATGTAGTCCAAAAATTGTCATGCTGTCTCAATACCTAAATGTTTATATATTGTAAACAAAATATATCTATTAATTTGTTTTGCATTTTGTAGCCACTCTCTTATAAAAAAAAAATAAGGATATCTTGTAAATAAAAGCTGCAGTGCAATTCACTCAGTGGTTATTTTGGACCACTCCACCCCCTCCATTATTCATTTTTTTTTTCTCCCAAACATCCCCACATCCCCATATTGGAACCATATAATTAAAACATTAAGACCCTAGGACATCATTTGAGTACTTCCAAATAATGTACAGCTCTTCATGTAAGAAACATATTTTGTAGGTCACAGTAACCTTAAAAAGTAATTATATTCAGGGGCTAGCCTGTTTGCTTTGGATATTGTGCTAGGCTGTAAAAAGTTCTTGCTTTTGTTATCTGTATACAGCTGCTTGCTTTAAATTAGTAGATCCTGAAATATCTTTTCTTCCATGTCTAAAATAAAATTATTTCATCTAAAATAAAATAATAGCAACTATTAAAGTTATTTCTGTGGGACTAGTGTAAATGAAGGTTATCCTGTTTCTGTCATTATTATTTTTCTCCTCCTCCTTTTTACATGGAGTACTCAAATATTTTATACTTTCCTACATCTGAATCTGATAATACCTAAAGCTCATTATTCTACTACCCAACTCTGTAGCCCCAATCTAACATTATTGATCTGATTCTTGGGAAATATTTAGCTAAACAGATAGCCTTTATATTTTTCACTCAGAAATGAACTCATACAGGGGAAGGACTTTTTTCTGTCCTCTCTAGTAAGTTTTGAACATATATTTTTAAAAAATTTTTTAAGGATGGATTTAATTTACTAATGTATTTCACTTAAATATATCCAAAGTATCTTTTCCTCATTATCAGTAGAACAATTAAAATTTAAAATTAAAATTTTGTGAGATAATGAATTCTAATTACTGTCCTAGGCAATTAAGTGTTTTTAGTTTTTAAAAATACATTTAATATGTACTGACTTAACCATTATTGTGTTTGTTATTATGAAAATACTTCATGTTGTTTTGCAACCCTCACTATTATCTGTCTCTGAGAATCCTTTTTATCTTATAAAACTGAAGATCTATATCAGGTAATCAGTAATTCTCATTTCACTTCTTCCCCCAGCAGCTACCATTTCTATTTTCTTTTTCTATGATATTCATTACAATTATTGAATTGTTTTATATTCTTTTTTCCTACTAAGTCTTTTAAATTTAATGTATATTTCATATTTATGGCACAACTCAGTTTGTACCAACTTCCTTCAGGTACTCGTTAGCCACATTTGGCTGTTGACTGTTGTTTCAAATAGCCAGACTCTATGCTGTAATGTATACTGAATTCATATATACTTGATCTGTTAGTATGTGATATAAATTATTTCTGTTATACTTTCTTAATTTTATTCTTGTTATGAACAATAGGAAGGTTCCAGTTTTCAAAAATTGTGAAATAGGCAGGTCCCAATTTAAAAAAAAAAAATTGCATGCCCAGATTTTGAAATGATGTCTGTGTAGTTGGTTTGATATCAGTAGCCATTTGACTGTGTTTAAAAATGTTGCTGTCTAAGAAGTTGGTGGTTATGAGCTACCAGCTCTTAGGACTTCTGTAGAATATAGATTTCTTCATGACTGTTTTGGGGTTGACACAATTACCATGCTTGATGACTTGCTAGAGGGACACTCTCTCATGTCTCTAGGATAAAGTGTTATTTCAGATTAATTTAGAGAGATGAGAGTGACAGCTCGGTTCATCTTAAATATCTAGTATGTTTAAATGAATGGCATTTGTGACTGATCATGAAGGTAGCTCGATAAGTTTGACAGTCAGATATGAGATACAATTTAGGACAGCCCTACACTAAACAAATTTCTTTTTGGATTTAACTTTTGATTTCATTGACTACCTCCTTGGTAAAATACCTGTGTTATGTTATCTTTAAATCCACATCAAAACTTCCATTTTTGCCTATGATGGAGTAACTTGTAGAAGACTAAAGCTTCTGCTTAAACTGCTAGAAGTGCTAGGAAACTAAAATTCTTTTGAAGGCATTGTAGAGCTGCTGAGTCAGTTAGATTCAGGAGAGAAGGATACAGACACATTTTCTCCTGTATTTTCTAACTCAAGCTGTGTAGAGGAAAAGGATAAAAGCTGAGTAGGTTATAAAAATTAAACAAAAAGCAACTGGAGTAATTGAATGGAGCTTTTAATAGTTTGTTATTTTGGCTCAATTACAGTGGAATTTGTGTCATAAGAATGAGAACAAACCACAGGCAGGTAAATCTTTATAATAGTGTTCAAACTCTGTCTCAAGCAATCTCTGTTATTGATTGGATTGAATTGATCTATTTCTCTACTTTGACCTCCCTCTAGAAAAGAATTAAATTTTCTTTGGTGGAAGGTAACAGCATCTAGAATGTGTATATTTTTTCTACAGGCATTTCATACAATCATTCACAGAGTGCTTGGCAGTCAATAAAAAATTGATAAGTGTACAGTAAGACCAAGAGAAAAAAATCAAGAACAGGAATGTTTCAAAGCATCAAAATAGTCTTGATACAGATTACACAGACTTGGGAGTTACAGAGGCATTAAAACATGATAACTAATCTAGTTATAAAAATGCATACTGAAATTGAAAATTTTACTAGAGAAGTGGGATCTATAGAAAATAAAAGAAAATTTTGAAACAGGTAAAATGTAGTAACTAAAATAAAGAACCCAATAGATCAGTTTAATTGCAGGTTAGATACAGTTGAAAAGAGAAATAGTAATCTAAAAGATAAATTAATAGAAGATATTCAGCAGAATATTCTTGTCAGTATAGTGTTATAACCAAACCAAGCTAAGGATTAAAGTCTTTTCAATAATTCACAAAAGTCCATCTCCTGTTTTACAGCTTAGGAGTGAAAAATGTCTTTATTATCATGTAATTGTAATTCTTGCTATTTCAATATGTGTGGTTTTATATTTTTCTTGTTGTGTTTATTTTGAAATATATAGTAAATATAACATGGAGAAGGTAAGGTACAGAATTATTGCTACTTGTAAATTTGTACATGATACCCTCCATTTAGCCTCTGAGCAAATAAAGATGATTACATAACTAGTATCTTATGCAGAGGTCACCTGTTCAGCAAACTCAACTACTTAGAATAGAGCCTTAGAATGAGACAATAAGCAAAATACAGACAGAAATAGGTAAACAGAGGTGGTTGGTAAAACATGTATTTTAGCATAAAGGAGTTTTTAAAAACATTAGTTGTAGATAGATACAATTCCTTTATTTTGTTTATTTATTTTTATGTGGTACTGAAATTTGAACCCAGAGCCTCACATATGCCAGGCAAGTACTCCTCCACTGAGCCACAACCCCAGTCCAAGCATAAAAGAGTTTATGAGAACCTTATTTTTATGTAGGATAAGGCTTATAGTATAATGGTGATCTGATAAACCTGCTCATTGCAAGTCAGAAAGTAAATCAGAAAGAAGTTATGTGTAAATTTTTGAAGAAATGGGTTTGGTAGAAAGTACATTGTTTCATCATTTGTAAGACTACACCATGATTTGTATCACTAATTTATATATGTACAGAAAGAAAAAAATGCTCTCAATTACATTTTGACATCCTATTAATTGTGAAATACATCCTTTAACTAACTTTTTATTTAAGGACATTAGCATCATTTATGCAAGAAGTGAATCTTTTTTAGATTATTATTGTATCTTCTTCTATTGCAAAGGGATTCTAGAAAACTTTTTTTAAGAAAATTCTTATTCTTGGTTTCTGTTTACTATTTTTTAAAATTTTGTTCTCTCAGCTTCTATTCTCCACCTGCTTTTATTGGTTTTTTCAAATCTTTGGTGTTAAGGATGATTACCTTTTTAATTTTTCTTTTAAAATATACATTGGATATATTAGACTTCTGTGTTATATTTTGATATATTCCACGTACCCCATTTATTGACTCAGTACAAAATAAGCAGTGAGTTTAAGGTTTAAAAGAAAGGATTTGAGAACTCACTTTTAAAGTTTTTCAGGAGGGAAAAATTAGACTTACATTACTGATTTTGTGCTGGCATGTTTGATGATTAATATGAGAATGTAAACTGGTTTTCTCTTTAATTGTATTTTGAATGGAGAACCTGAAACAAATAGCATCTTGTTGCTTTCAAGTCTCCATAGGAATTCAAAGATTTGGTCAGAAAATTATATTGTGATTTAGTTAAAAGGAAAATCGAAACAATAATTTTTACAAGATTCTTTAGTGTCTTAAAATGAAAGCTTGTGGTAGTTTAAAATGAGGTCTTAAAATAAAACAAGGTGATCACTGCAGACCATTATCCAATCCATATGTAAGATAGGTTGACTATTTCAATCATGAATACTGATTCTTTTGACCTTTCAATATTCCAACAACAAGTATATTTTGAAACTTGATAGATGTTCAACAATTTGACTGTAACCAACTGTTTCTGTTCTCAAACACTGTAGAAATGGAGAGCTTTAGAAGTTGAGGAAGAGATAAATTTTAATAATAAATATTCAATTTATCACAGTTTTCCTTGAAGTAAAAAAAATTGGGCTTGGGAAAATAAAAACCTAGATAAAATTGGAAAAGTTTGGAAAGGTAAAAAAAATTCTTATTTTAAAAATATAAGACTTTCTCATTCATCATATAAGTGTATGGTTTTGCCAACCATACAAAATTGTGAACATGATTGCCTAAAAAATTAAATGTTGCTCTGAAAAGGTAACAAAATTAAGAGGAATGAAACTTTAAATTCTTGAAAGTATCCTATCAGTTTGAGAGAAAATGTGTATTTTTAATAGGCTGAAAATCTTTTATTGAAACACAGAATATTTTGCTTTCTTGGTAACACAACAGGCATCTGTTTGTTTAGCGTCCTAGCAGTCTCCTGTCTTTACTGTCATGGGAAATTACATGACTTAAAATTTCTGAAATATAACATTAGAAATAAAAACATTTCATTGAAGGGTAAGAAATTCTTAAAGTGTGGGTTTTTTCTTGAACTTGCCACTACCTGTAATGCTACTAATTTAGAAGCATTCTATCTTCCACAGTAATACATGACAAGAAAATAATAAGTAAAAAGTAATAAATAAACAGTAAGAAATAAAAAGATAGAAGTAATAAATAATAAACAGCAGGAAGGAAAATAATAGTTGAAAAGGAAGCTTCTTTTCTTTTTAAAAGAATTAATGTGTAAAGATTTTGAAAAGTTTGGAAACCTGGTTAAAACATTTTTTTGATTTAACAGTATAATTATTCTTTCAATTAATGTGCTCAGTGTCCTTCAGTATTCATATACCATTACAGGGAAAGCACCTTTGATTTTAATGCTATTGATCCAAATCTTAATTTGAAATAAAGCACAAATAGTAAATTAAATTCTTGCTTTATACTTTTGAGGACAATTTTTGGTCTTATAAAAACATGGAAGCTATGTGTATGTAACTGAAAGTCATCTTTGCCATAAGAAAATCTAATACTATAATTGTGGAGTTTTCTTTGCAAGAAATCAGCATGCTTAGAAATTAGAAATTCTAATTTAGTGCTCTTTATTTTTCTTCATTGTTACCCTCTTGTGATACTCCTGACTTTTTCTTCCAAAATATGTTTTTTAGGGTACATATGCAACAGTTTGTAAAGGAAGAAGTAAGCTGACAAAGAATTTGGTGGCATTAAAAGAGATCTGTTTGGAACATGAAGAAGGCACACCCAGTGCAGCTATAAGACAAGGTATATTTATTTAGACTATTTTAATATCAAAGCTGTATAAGAGTAATTTTAATAAATAAAAACAGATAGCAATAAGTGACTGCAAGATATAATTAGACCTTTAAAAATTATTTCTAAAGCTAACATATTCAGTAGTGTTATGGGGTACAACTTAGGAGCAGACTGATCACCACTGAGAATTCCAAATTTGAGAGTCTTTATTAAGCCAGCTGGCTGACTGTGTCACAATGCCCCAGAAATGTCTATTTGGAGAACAGTCCCTACCACAGGGTTGTTGGGGTTCTTATACCAAAAATCACTTTTATCATAAGTGTCTGTTGCTATGATTCAAAATTATACATTAACATCATGAGATCATCGACAGAGGGGGAAGTGGGTCAAAATGACACTTACCTAGGTACAAACTAAATAATGGTTACTAACATCCACACAATCACTGATTACATGGTACATTGTTTAGGAGCAGTAGGAATCAAAAGAGTGCAATTCTTTACTACATAGGAGTTGCCATTGTATATTACTAAACATGTCACACCAAGTAACTATGATGGGCACAGAAGTGGGATGTTCCCAGGTTTTCCCATGAGAGAAACTTATTTCCCACGTAACATGGAGTCTCAGAGCAAAATGGAGTCTGTTTAGTCAATTCCCTTATAATCTGGCCTATAACATTCTCATAGTACCAAATTTATTAGCCCATACAGTAGAAAGAAATTAATATTCTTAATGTATAGTGAAATACTATGATGTCATTAAAAGCACTGACATAGATAAATATCTGATAGGAAAATTTTATATACTGGTATTTGGGAAACATGATAACTAAATTTGCTGCATATGTTAAATATAAGAAATAAGTAAACTGTATACAAACATGTAATGATACCATTTTATTTAAAAAGTGAATTATTCAAAATTGGTTTGGTTCAGACATGGTAGTAAATGCCTTAATCCTGGTAACTCAGGATGCTGAGGCAGGATGGCAGATTTGAAACCAGACTTAGCAACTTAGCCAGGCCCTAAGCAACTCAGCTAGGCCCTGCCTCAAATAAAAATTAAAGAAAAATCACAGGGGCTAAGGATATGGCTCAGTTTTAATCCTTGGTACCAAAACAAATAAATAAATAGATAAATAATATTTGAGGCAATTGATTAGCAACATAGCAGAAGAAAGACTACCTTGAACTGTATATAAATTAATCCCAGAGTCTCAAAAAGTTAACATTAAAGAAAAAAAAGAAGCAGAAGATGGTGAGTTATAATATTAGAGATGACTTTAGGTATCATAATATCAAACTCAAAATCATAAAAATGGTAAAAGTTGATACCTTCAGTTTTTCTACCACTCATCCCCTTGGCAAATTGCTGTTTTTTTTTTTAATTGTAAACAAATGGAATACATGTTGTTTCTCTGTTTGTACATGGCAAATTGGTGTTTTTAACTTAAGAGAATATTATACACAATTGGTTTATATGTTAAACATACTTCAAAATTTTATAAAATCTGGCCTTCCACAGATTAAACAAATGGCTTTCATTTCTGTTTTACAGTTTCACTCTTAAAATATTTAAAACATGCAAATATAGTAACCTTACATGACATTGTTCACCCAGATAAACCTTTGACTCTGGTCCTTGAGTGTCTAGTAAGCATTTATTTTCTTTTAGTAATAGAAATTTAGTCTTTTTTTCAACAGACCCAGGGCCATTGTTTTTTTTTTTAATTGTTATTTAAGTAGATTAGGTGCATTCTGTATCTTTCCCTGACAAACAATTTTCTTTAAAAAATTAATTATTATTGTTGATCAACCATGCATTCTGTAATGCTTGTAGTACAGAATGTAGTAAAATGCTGTGCTTTTTCAGGATAAAAACCTAAAAGAGTACATGGATGACAGGGGAACATGAGGAGTATGCAAAATGTAAAGGTATGTTTATTGTGTAATGTTAAAGTGTAAAGAAAATTGTCAGGGGCAGGCTCTGAGGGCCCCAGAGCTGCACCGTGGCCTGATCTCTAAGATGGTGCCTGGCAGCTTGCCAGACATAGCTGCACTCATATACAAGTTTTAGGAAGTAACTGTGGTTGGCTGTTGTACATGAGGCAATCCTGGTATCTGCCTGGAGACTGTTCCTTGATAGGCTGACTTTTCTGGTAGTCTACTCTCTGATAGGCTGATGTTCTCAATATAAGTCTGAGACTTGTGGAATAAAGTTCTTTTGGTTCCTTTGATCAAGAAGAGCGTACACGTTGTGATTGTCCCCGCGGGTGGTGGGCGATCATAAGTGGTGCCGAAACCCGGGAACTCGAGTTATAAAGAAGGAACTGATCAGGTAAATACAGGGAAAGTAAAGTACAGTCTGGCCAGGTTAAAGTTCACGGGATAAGCGACAAGTTAAAGTTCGCGGGAAAAGCGACGAGTTAAAGTTTGCGGGAAAAGCGATGAGTTAAAGTTCGCGGGATAAGCGACGGAGATTGAGTGTTTGTAAGTGCTTTCACTTTTGTTTTGCTAGTTAAAGTGCTTTGCACTGTTAATTTAATAGAGAAATATGGGCACTGTAATGTCACGAATGTGCATGGAAGGTCCCTAAAAGGATTTGCTCCGGGCCAATGGAATTCCTCTTGAAACTAAAACAGCCCAAACCAAATGCAGAGAGGCCATAAAACAAGGGGAAGAGGTTTTGGAGGAAATAAAACAGGAAAGGTCTAAAGCATTAGAAATGGCGTCAATAAGATCAGAGACAGACAAGGAAAATGAAACTGGGTGTGAGGAACAACTTGTTAGGAAGAGGGAAATCAGTTTACGGGAGGGTCCCCCATTAGGAGTCTGCCCTACGTTATCCGCTCTTAAGGCCTGCTTCTCTCCAGGACCTCCTAAAGGGGGCTCCAAGTTTCTCCCCAAAGAGCTGTCACCTAAAGAACCTCCAGCTCCTCCCCATTGCATCTCCTTCCAGAAACTTGCCACATAGTAAACAAAACAGCCCAACCATCAGTGGCATGTCCTAGTAAGGAGTATGATATAGTAGCCCCAGTCCTCACAAATATTGGGAGATAATTGTTTCACAATTTTCTGTGTCCAAACCTGAATTGATTACTAACCAGGATTAAGGGTTAAAATGCCCTAGGCATCAAGTTTCTGCTGGAACATTTTATCCCCTTTCAGATCCAAATCTCAGTCAAGGCTTACATTGAAATGTAAATAGAGAAAGCCTGAAGGCTCAGTAGGAGACTGGTCTCAAACCCAAGAAGAAAAAAAAAAAAAGAGCAAAAAGACTTACCTGAACTCCAGCAAAAGTAAATTTTATGATGCTTTACTAAGTAATTAATGGCCGTATCATTTTTCCAGGACTCTTGTTTTTTTTTTTTTTAATTCTGTATTTTTTTGAGCTCATGATTTGATTTGATCAGTTCTATTTTTTATTCAACTAGAGTTTTTGAACATCTCTTACATTGCAATGGAGATTCACCTATAAAGTTTCAAGGCCTTTGATTTTGTGTTATTTGTATGTTGTGCTGTCTGATGTCATGTTTTGTCTGTATCAAAACTGAGCGCTCCTAAAATTAAAATTTAAAAATGGATCCAGATACTTTTAATTCATGTGATTTAAAGGTTCAATTCAAATTGGGTAAACTAATGAAAGTAAAATGTCTTTGAAAATAACTCACAAGTCTCTAGGTGGTCAAGCTAATAAAATACTGATGTTAATAAAATGTCTAATATCAATTGTTTCTAGGACTTTTCTTCAACAGGAAAGAGACAGCACATGCTGTTCAGGATACTTGTCTGATTTCTTGGTTTTTACAGAATAAGTGAATTAGAGTTAACATGTATGGGATTACTCAAATGTGTTTGTAGAGACATCTGATTAATTTACAAAGTTAAAATGCTAATTGTTAAATAATATCAAGTACTCTTAACTCCTTAAATTACTTGGGGTAACATACTTAAACCTTATTGGTGTTTTCATAGGTTGGTAAATAAAAAGGTTTACAATTACTTTGTGTCCTCACTAAACTGAAAACAAGGTTACTAAGAGTTAGGTCCTAACAAGTGCAATTCTATATACAAAGGGTCCCAAAATTTTCAACTGTGTTTCAATTAGAGTACTATAAACAACAAAATATTTAATCTTGTTAAAATAGAGTAATTTATCTAAATTCAGAAATTTCATAAGAGTTGTTTCAGAATGTAAACAAAAAGGGATCAACAAATAGGAAAGAGAAAATAAAAGGTTCTGGGTATGGAAATATATTTAGTAAAAGGGAAAAGGAAATGTTTCTGGGTAAGAAAGCGCTTATGTGATAAAATACATGAGGGTCTAAAAAAGTGCTAAGAAAGTCTGTAAATAAACAAAAAGGGGTAATAGGGGAGACCTTCAGGTCCCCTAAAGATAAACTTTCTCTTTGTCTCTTTATTTAGAATTTTTTAACTCTGGATAATGAGGGTCGCTCTGCCACTGAGAGACATGGCAATCATAAACAACATGATAGAGCATCGGTAAAATGGAAGGATGTTCTTACAGGACAATGGAACGGCCCAGACCCGGTGCTTTAGTGGAGCCGCGGCTCAGTTTGTGTGTTTCCACAGGATAAAACATCGCCTATCTGGGTTCCTGAGCGACTAACTCGACCAGTGCCAACGCTACCAACAAGTAACTCAGACCAACAAAATGAAGATGCTGAACATACTCCTGAGTACCATGATGATCAAAGCCTTTCCCCCTTTGAAATAACTTACAACCTCTTTTTAGTCTCTTAGGAGGAACAGTTCAATTATGCACCTTTCCACCTACCCCAGTTTGTGTGTTTCTCCCTTTTTATGTTTCTGCTAACTAATGAAACAACTGCTTCTCTCAATTGTACTTCAGATTTATGCTACCTCTCTCAATGTTGGAATGCTTCTAGGTTCCCGCTGGCAGTCTTAATGTGTGTTCCTACCTTCCTACCAGTCCCAGTCTCTGTTACAGATGTGGAATTGCCATCAAGAAACAGGAGAGATTTTGGCATTACAGCGGCCGTGGTTACCACGGTAGCAGTCTCTGCAGTGGCAGCCAACCACAGCAGCAGCATTGACACAACCATACAAACAGCAACAACAATCACTTGGCCAAAAATACAGCTGCAGCCTTACAGACTACAGAGACCCTAAACCAACATCTAACAGCAGGCATACTCCTTGTAAATCAAAGAGTGGACTTACTACAAGAACAAGTGGATATCTTGCAAGAACTTTTGGGACTGGGATGTGTTTATCCTTTAAGAGTAGTGTGTGTCACCCCTATTGCTTATAATAACCTTAGCTCTGTGGTTATGTTATCTAAAAATCTCTCTGTCTACCTTACTGGTAATTGGTCATCTATGTTTGATAATTTAACCAGTCAGCTATGAGCTGAAATACTCAGAGTCAATACCACCAGGGTTCAAGTTGCATTGGTATCCGAGATGTTCTCTTTGTTATCTAAAGCCCTGGGATTGACAAAACAGTTGCCTGGAACAGTAGCTGTTCTGATTATTATCTGCTTAGGGATAGCCTATGTTATACGCAGCCAAATCAGAGCTCACCAAGATGCCCGATGTCATCAACGGGCTATATGTACAGACTTTGACAGCCATTGAGACAGGCACATTCCCCCAAGTATGGCTGGGCATGCTGGACCAGTAGTCAAAGACGGGTAAGATCCGTGGAAATGCATACCAACCTAAGACAAGGTTCTGACGCCTGGAGGTCAGAATTCCAATGACGGGTAAGGATGTAATTTGCCATGGACAACCTAAGACAGGCATGGTCCCAAGTCATCTTTTCTTTATTTAAATAATAAAGGGGAGATGTCAGGGGTGGGCTCTGAGGGCCCCAGAGCCGCACCATGGCCTGATCTCTAAGATGGTGCCTGGCAGCTTGCCAGACTTAGCTGCACTCATATACAAGTTTTAGGAAGTAACTCTGGTTGGCTATTGTACATGAGGCAATCCTGGTATCTGCCTGGAGACTGTTCCTTGATAGGCTGACTTTCCTGGTAGTCTACTCTTTGATAGGTTGATGTTCTCAATATAAGTCTGAGACTTGTGGAATAAAGTTCTTTTGGTTCCTGTGATCAAGAAGAGCGTACGCGTTGTGATTGTCCCCACGGGTGGTGGGCGATCTTTGAAAATGAGCTAGGTTGCACAGTGAAATATACCAAACTCTTAACCAATCTTTCAAATTTTCTGTTTGGCTTATTTACTCAACTTCCATTTACTATACTACAGATTTCCTAGGATCATATGTTTTGGTAAAACTGCTTCATTTTAAGTCTTCTAAAAATATTTTTGATATTTTCTTTCACATTATAACTGATTGTCCTACATGTGTAGAATAAATCTGCAGGTATATTTTACTTTCTGAAAAAAAATCCATATGATGGGTACATTTTGCAAAAGACCACCTTTAAAAATGAACTCTCCTTATATATTTAAAATGGTATTAAATTATATAATAACAGAGAGTTTTCAGGGTTTTGCATTATGAATAAGGGTTATAAGTAAGGCCAGAAATATGTAGGTATTGTGATCGCTTTGCTTGAAGTAACTATCTGTATTGTCAGAAGGAGTAGTAAGATAATTATGCCTTTGTACTACATCTAAGAATTCAAATGTTGCTAAGGAAATTTACTATAACAATCAGAGCCAGAAGAAACCCAGAAGTTATTAGATAAATAAAAGCACTTGACAAACTTGTGTTCTTATAGACTTCTTTGTTCTGAGTGGTATATTTTACATTTTTAAAGATTTTATTTGGTGTTTATGTTATAGCCCACCTCATTGAGCACTTGCCTCACATGCAGAAGGACCAGTGTCCAAATCCCCAGCACCATGGGATGGAAAAATGAAGATTTTATTTGTCCAGAGTTAAAAACTTTATAGAAACCCATTTTGAAAATAGACTGTCCCTTCTTGTGTGTTTGAGACCTTTATAATTCTTTAGATAGTAAATTAGTAACTTCAAAGTTACATTTTTTAAATAGTGAATTTGGTAAATATAAAGGAAAGCTTGTTTCTGTTATTAACAGAGAACTCTGAATATATGGCTAGCACATTGCTAAGAATTTTAGAAAAGCTTTAAAAGTTTTTTCCATATACATTTCATGAGGATTGTTGTCATCAGTTATATTTTCCTTTGCAAGGTGTTGTGAAGGCTATTTGTCGATCTCAGTTTTTAATGTTCTGTTTTTTCTGCTTTTATATTAGCACTAATTTGGAAAGAAAATACCCTTTAATTATCATAATTTGACAGAGGTTTGAGAAATCTTTTAAGTCAGGTCTAAATAATTAGAAAATATTTTCTTGTTTGCTAAAATCACATTTAATGTTTTCCAAATGTTAAATTTAACAGGAATATATTGAAAGGTAGCTGTGCTCACCACTGAAACCCCAATGTAACCCAACAGGAGTATATTAAAGTAGTAATTTTAGAGTTTTCAAAACACACAAATAAATATGTGGAGTCTGAAGACTTCACAGCTTACAATTTATTCAGACCAGGCATTGTAGTGCATGCCCAGAACCCGGCTACTTGGGAAACTGAGGTAGGAGGATCACAAATTTGAGGCCAGCCTGAGCAATTTAATGAGACCCTGTCTCAGAATTAAAATGCAAAAAGAGTTGGGGGCATAGCTCTGATGTAGAGTGCTCTTGAGTTCAATCCCTACTACACCCCTCCAAAAAAACACCAGAGGCATTTCTGCCATTAATCACCTACTGCCTTGGCTTATTCTTGGTATTCAGATGTCATTTTTTATCTAAAAGTGAACCAAAGGTACCTCTTGAGTCTTCAGTACTTAAAGTTCATTTTGGTAACCCCAGAAAATCAAGATGTATTCCACATCTCTCTTGTCACCACAGTACACAACAAAATTCTACCATTAGCCATATAGAAATTGTTTAATCAGAGAAATAGATTGCATTATCCCTTTTTGAATCACAGCTAATTTTGAAACTGAATAAGTGTTGCTAAAATTAAAATATCCAGGAGGTAGGTGTTAAAAGCTGATTGAGTAATTTTTATAACTGGTAATTTGCCAGGGTATGCAGCCCCATTCTCTCTGATACCTGAGACTTTACATAAAGTCACCAAGTCCAATGCCACATTTAAAGGTGCTGACCCAGATCAGATTTTTTTTTAGTGGAATAAGTGCCTGTGTTTGATTGACATAATGGAATTTTATAATCAAACTTAAGCTTTAGTATTATACAGGATACATCTGTTTAGGCTGCTTTCTCTAATAAATGAACTATTATTATGAAAACAAAATTTTGTTATATTTATATTCATTTTCGTAGACACTGTTGACAATATTGATAGATGCTTCAAATTGAACAATGAACTAGAATTGAGAAAACAACTCAAAATGGAAAAGACATTGTACTTAAAATGCTATAATTTCTTGTTTTTTCTTTTACTATTCTATACCAGTTGCTTTTGTACTTACCATAGCTTATGTTAATACCAAATATATCTTGATATCTGTAAGACTAATTTTTACTTATTTGCTTTTGTAGCTCTTTCTATACCAAATTCTACATGGGTTAACTTATTTCCACAGAAGAATGGTGTTACATGGAGACTTGAAGCCACAGAACCTTCTCATTAATGAAAAAGGGCAATTAAAGCTAGCAGATTTGGATACGGAATGTTTAAATATTTTAAAATTACTCCAGGAAGTTAGGTATAAAAGAACAACCATTTTCACAATGTGTTATCACTTTCATGTGAGTTTTGGAATTTTCTCTAAACCCACTGAACAATATTTGAAAGAATGTGGGTGGTTTACATTGGTTGTTAGCAACAAGTACTAAAAGGTGTGGGTTCCCAGGTGTGGCCCATGGACTCCAGGTTTCTGATACCATTTCAGGGAGTGTCCAGAGGTAAAAATATATTTTCAGAAGTTCACTAAATGTTATTTGCTTTTCTCTGTGTGTTAATATTTGCGCTGTTGATACAGAAGTAATAAGGATAAAAGTGCTGTTCCTTGGTATATGTTCAGGCAATGCTACCAAAGTATATTGTGGTACTCTTCATCACTGCACATTCTTAGAGAAAAAGTATCAGTTATGCTTAAAATATTTTGCAAGCAGTAAAATGCAGTCATTTTACTATATCCATTCTTGAGTAAATGACTAGTATTTTTGTATTGTATATGTATGATGAAATGGGAATTATATAAAAACACATGGACTGCACACAGAAATACTATATTTATCTCAAGAAAAAGTTTTTGCATGATTATTTGGCTACAAGCTAAACTAGTCTTTTTCTTTTTTTTTTTTCAAGGAACATCATTTTTTCTAGAAAAAAATGACCAACAGACAAAAACTATGGTTATTCAGACTTAGATATTTGGCAGATTTTTCTTGAAAATTAATGAAGTAAACTTGTCACTTCAAGGAAATCAACTGTAGGTATTTCTTTCCAATACTAAAATTCAGATTTACAAATGAAAATTAGATTTTAAATTTTTGTATCTGCTAGTTTAAATTTAATATCTCCCCACTAATTAGAAACTTATCTGATGAGGTCAGTTGTGATATTAACAAATAGAGTTTTTATTTTTTTTATTTTGAATAAATATATAAAAATTTTAATCTATATCTCAAGAATAAATATTTTCCCAGTTATCAGCACCTCATATTATAGAATCATGCATGTTAAAGGATTCATTTAAAGTTCAAGATAGACCAGTGAATTTTAACAAAAGTATAAACACTTTATTGATATAATTTCAGTTACCATATAAACTTGAAGAAAGAACTTAATTGAATTCTAATATATCAAAGAACACTGTCTACAATAATTAGAAAATACTATTAAAATGTGTCTCCTCTTTTCACACTTCACATCTCTGAGATTTGATTTTCTTCATATAGCTATATATATATATATATATATATATATATATATATATATTGATATGTTGTTATATGGAGTAAAGCAACATATCACAACAGATAGAATGCAAAAGCAAATACGGAATACAGCTGTTTTCTATCAAATTAGAGACTAAACAATTTATTGAGATGTTAAAAAAGACAATTCTTAACTAACTTTTTTGGAAAAAAATTTTCATAAAAATGATATTCATACTAACATGAGAGGTGTTTTTAATGCATAACTAAATGTTTTAATTTTTCTCATATTTTATGGCAAACATCAGCAGTAATCTATTTAAGTAAAAATAATTGGGGGGACTCAATAATTTTTAAAAACTTAAAATGAGCTCCAAGATCCAAGAATTTAAAATTCACCTCTGAAAGGGGGTCCCTTTATATGCTTGCCACCATGACTGCATTTATTATGTGCTTAGTACTTTAATTGGTAGTTATTTACTTATATCATTTTAGGTAATCTGATTTTAAGGGACTTGAAAGTAAAACAAAATTATAAGTTCTTTTTGTTTTGAGTAAATTTTTTCTACTGGTAGGAGAAAGAACTTTGTAGATTAGCTTTGAAAATTTTTTACTCTTAGAATACTTTGATAGAACTCTGTTTTTAAAAACCCATGCAGTTTTCCAAAATTGCATTTTTAATTTTTTATAAATTATTACAATAGTTTCACTTTTGAAAAATTTCACTAAATTTTATAAGTATGAGTTTTTCAGTTTATTAGTAATGGATTAAAAATTTACTTTTTAAATGGTGAAATTGTCTTTGGCAATATGTATACTTCTACTTACTTAGTATTTTGCTATTTGTTTTAAGGGTAAATTCCTATTTGTACTTTCTTCCTTAAAAAAGAAATGAGTGGGCCAACTCTGTTTAAACAAAAATTTACAAATTATTTACATACACTTGTATAAATTATACAGTCTTTTAAAAATAGTTTATGTTGTTATTTCCCTTTTAATTTTCCCCACCCCTCCTTCTCCCTGTCAAACTGCATTTACTGCTATTTGACATAATTGAAAAATGAATGGCTGTGACAGAGAAACATTCATGAGTATTTGAAATGCAAAAGGAATGTCGAGGACCATGAAAATTCCCTTTCATCTGGGAATATTCTGAGTGCTTTAAATGTTGCCGCTAACTTTTTTTTTTTTTATGGTGTTGGGGATTTGAACCCAGGGCCTTGTGCTTGTGAGGCAAGCACTCTACCAACTGAATTATCTCCCCAGACCCCCTCTAACTTCTTTAAAGGAAGCAAAGCAAATTTTATCTTCTCACAGGCCAGTAAAAAATTCTGATTACTTCCAAGTGCATTGATGTGTGCCTGCAATCCCAGTGGTTTGGGAGACAGAGAAAGAATGATTGCAATTACACAAACAGCCTCAGCAAGTTAGTAAAACCCTTAAACAATTTAGCAAGACCCTGACTCAAAATAATAGGTCAATTGTAAAGTGGTCCTTGAGTAAATATCCAATACCAAAAAAAGAAGAAAAGAAAGAAAGAAAAGAGAGAGAAAAGAAATTCTGATTTTTCCATGAGAAAATACAATCAACTTTGTTGCTTTTGTTATTCATTTATTTTATTGCATAGTAAATATACTTGGGGCTTCAAGTAAGTGAGGGTCAATTAAATTTGAGTCTTTATATTGTAAGTTGTTCTTGATCCTTCTGAAAATTCTATGCTTTTTTCATGACCAGTGAAAATCAGAGGCCAAGAAATACAATATAAGCATTTTCACTAATGATAAAAATTGGCTTATGTAGAATCATGTGACATTTAGTTAGTTGAGTTTGAGAGATTGTTTATTTCATTTCATTCTAATACCAAAATTCTGATTGTAGACCAGAAACCTATTTGGACTATAATGCTAGTTTATGATCTTCTCAGGATCAGAAGAGTAAAGTATTGGGGGAACTACAACTGAAAACTTGCAAACCTAGAGGATAAGCAAATTTATACCTCTGTCCTTTACCTTCTTATAACTCAGTCTTAGCATCTGAAAGATAAATCAGAAAACTACCTTCCATCCTATTAATTACCAAAAATTGTAGAAAATAATTTTTCAAACTTATTTCTCAAAGTTGGGATATTAGTAGTAAAATTGATTATAATAAAATGGTGTCAGCATTGTTCCAGTTACCATTAGCCATGATTTAACTCTCTGGTATTGCTTATGCAATTTTTATCCAGAGTAATAATGTATTGACTTAAGTTGCTTGATATTTTTAATATTTTAATCAGATATATAAATTTGTGTCATATAAAGTTATATGTAATATTAATCTCAGCCTAAAAAATTATCTTGTTTGAAATAAAATATATGGTAAAAATAAATTTATTTTCTTAATCTATCTTTCAAAATTTCTCCTTCTTCAAGTGACCAGGATTTAGAGACTTAGAGATGATAATAACTCTAGTGCTAATGACAAATAAAATTGGGAACTCTAGTCTTTATTTGTGGATGATTAGTGTATTCCATATTAAATTGATAAAGGAATGGTAAATGTTTTGCATCATTTACAGCAACTGGTAATACTCAAAAGCAATAAGGTCTCTCTCAGTCTAAACTTATCCATGTAACAAAAGAGTACAGAATACATTGTAATTTCTATTCCATGGAAACCTTTTCTTAATTGATTTCTGCAAGGAAATTGTCAGTGAAATTCAACTGGATTATAAACTCACGACTTCAGGATTTTTAATTAAAAGTGGTATAGCAAGTGAATGTTAGAATTAGGTAAAAGGTGATAAAAGTTTATAACTGTGGCAAGTAAAATTGTGTATCAGTGTCATTGACCTAGTTTGGATTCATTTATTTTCAGGTAGAAAATAATTTTGGCACTATGACTTATGGACCAAAGGAAAACATTAACTTTGATTAAGATAAACTAAACATCTACACCTTATACCAGGTGCATTCAACACACAAAAGTAAGTAAAAATTTGTGGTTTCAGAATTATTGTATTTAATTTAATTATATAATTATATGCTGACCCAAGACCTCATGTACTCAGCAGAATTCATAAAATCAATTTTGTTGAAGCTTCAAGAAGCCATGGAGTAGCCATCTCAGTATCCCTGTGAATGGAGTCATGGTGAGGATAGAGACTAAGAAATCCTGTATATTCCTAATGGATTTTGTTATATTTAATTCTTTATTTTTTCCCTAGTAAGAACTAGCCAGATCCATGTCAGTTCCCACAAGACCTACTCAAGTGATGTTGTCACACAATGGCATCAGCCTCCTGATGTGCTTCTTGATTCTACAGAGTACTCAACACAGATTGACAAGTGGTAAATATATAGAGATACAAAATTACTACATTTATAATTTTTGAAATCATGTAGCTGATAACACAGGGCATACTAATAGTGATCTTAAAGAGTTATTTTTAAAGAGCCACAGCACAAGAAGTAAATAAGAGTTCTGACATGGTATCAAGAATATCTATATTTAAATATCAATTTCATTATCCAAATCACTTGCCAGTGCCTTAGATTCCACATTTAAGTGAATGGGAATATTTAACAATAACTTTGTTAATGTTCTGTACATAATGTTAAGGCCAAATTAATTAACATATAAAAAATTCAGATAAATATTGATTGACACATTAATTGAGAGCAAAATTATTTATCATTACTTAATATTCCTCAAAATCTACCAGTTTTAAGTTGTTCTAAAAACTTAATCAAATCCTGTAACCATCTTTCTCATGCCTCACCTGGATCTTGATATTCCCCTATTTTAATACCTTTGTGGCCACTGCACTCATTATGCTATAAAGTGTATTTCTTAACCCAGTACTTAGAGATTTCCATAACACATCTGTAAACTACTTTTTTCAACAATTCAAACTATTTCTCAATGCAAATATCCCCTTTTAGCTAAATGTACTTCAGAAAATCCTGGGTTTTCCTATGTTTGCTTTCTATGTTCATATCAGTTCACTCATCCCAATTGCCTGCTCTGTTGCTCTAATTGGGGCCTGTGCCTCATAACCTTCAAAACACAACTTTTCAAAAATTCTCTCCTGAATATAACCTAGCCTCTGGGTGCAATTTCTTCCTCTGACTCGCAGTTGCATTTATTTTCTGTATTTATGTACTAAATCATATACTTCTATCATTGTCTTAAGAAATTTTATAAAAACTTGTTTTGTGTAACGTATTTTTCTCTTTATAGAATTCCAATAATTTGTGCATAACATAAAATTTTTCCATTTTGATGAATTTCAACTGTAGTTTTCAGACCTTAAAAATGTTCTCATCATTGTCCTCCTATCTCTGTCTTCAGAACTTTTATCTGTCTGGCAAAACTGAAACTCTGTACTAATTAGACAACTTCCTATTCCATCCCTTTCTGCAGTCCCTAAAAATTACCATTATTTTTGTCTCCAAAATTTACTGAGCACCTCATAGGAATGGAATTACACAGTATTTTTTTGTAACTGACTTATTTCAATTATTTTTCTTAGTACAGTGTCTTCAGGGTTCATCCATGTTGCAGATTGTGTCATGAAAACTTTCTTTTCAGACATTTACATATGTGCCACAGTTCATTTATCTATTCATCTATCAAAGGGCATTGGAGTTGCTTCTGTTTATCTATTCATCTATCAAAGGGCATTGGAGTTGCTTCTGTATTTTAACTTCTGTAAACAATGCTACTATGAATGTGAGCATACAAATATCTCTTCAAGATTGTGCTTTTCCTTCTGGGTATAGATCTGGGAATGGAATTGCTGGATCACATAGTAATTCTGTTTTTAACTTTTTGAAGAACCAGTGTATAGTTTCTCATTTCAATCATTTTACTTTCTGTATAATATATTAATATTTAAAATTAGATTTTACATAATTTTTCAATATTGGCTATATTGTGAGATTTTAAAGGAAGGACTGTGTCTTAAACTCCTGTGTGTTCACACAACTCCTAGGTGATAGTGTCTCTACATTGACTCTCCCTATGTTTCTTCCCTTGCCCAAACACACACACACACATACACACACACACACACACTGCCCTGCATCTGCATATTGTCTCTTCTTCCTGCAGTATAAAGTGTTGAATTATTTGTTTACCTTTATTCCTGTTAACTTATGCCTTAGCTCATGCCACCATCATCTCCTAAATTACCACAATCTCATTTGCTGTTCCTCCTTCCTGTCTTGCCCCTTTCAGCACAAAAGTATTTATAATTTCCATCATTTTAATTTTAGATGAAATAAAATATCTAATAAATGTAAAATGTTCTCTAAGGCACTTTGTTACTAATGCCTATATATATGTGCATAAGGATAATTTACATGAATATGTATAAATTTCTATGTATATTTATTTTTTTTAATTCAGGAACTCCATCTCAGGAAACTTGGCCAGGTGTTTCTTCAAATGATGAATTCAAGAAGTACAACTTTCCAAAATATAAAACACAGCTTCTAATTAGCCATACAACCAGGTATTTTTTTAAATGAAAAGGGGAGAAATTATATGATTCTTTTTAATTTCTTCAAGTATTTGTCACAATAAAAATTCCATACAAATAATAATACATACAATTCTTAAATATTTTGGGACCTAATGTAATTAAATTCCTACCTTCCTTTGTCATATTAATTTTATAGTTCAGTAAGGAAAATTAGCAAAGTATGAAGTACCTTGAGCTCTAAATAAAATGAGAGTAGAACTTATGTATTAGAATTCTAGGGTTTATGTAGGTATCTCTTTTTCCAAGAAAGAAAGCATTGATTAATGCCTTATTTGATACCATAAAGATGATACATTTTTTGTTTTGCTTTCTACAGAATTGTTCTATATTTATTCACAAAACTCCTAAATGATATAAGTAAAATTTTGACTCTGATGCTTACATCAGATGACCCACATGTATTTTGTTCAGTGTAGCTGACACCATTTGTACTTGAAGAATATAAGCTGTGACTCCACAGCAAAATGTACTGTCCTGAATGTCAGCAGTTCTGTTGAAGTTTCTACTAACACCAAACAACAGATTGGTCCAAAACTCCTAGTAAAATTGTTCTTAATATTTTGCCTTGTGGAATGCATTATATTTGCAGGAACATAAAATAACCCATTGACTTTATTTTCCATTAAAATTTTTAAGTCACCAAAATATCATATTAAGGACATTGTTTATTTTAATTAAAAAATTCAGAGATCCAAGATGACAGACTAGAGGGAGGCTGCTTTTCTTGTCACTCCCTAACTCCGATTTCAAACAGAGGATATCTGTTTCTTGGTGAGGCAGTTTTTGGTGCTTATCGATCCCCTGCTGTTTACCCCATTTGTCTGCTGTGATCACCTGCAGTGTGCCAGCATATCAATGCCTTTTTTGAGTGCAGATTGCTCACTTTCAGGTGCCTATCATCTGCCATTTGCCAGCCTCTTGCCTGTCCATCATCTGCCTTACACCTATCCATCACCCAGTGCATGAGGTTCCCACTCGATCGTCCAACAAGAGTCGGCAAACTGATCGCCAACCACCAGTGGAGCACCAGCTGCCTGCTGTTGCCTGGAACTTCACTGTTACAGTAACTGCAGGTTTGATTACATGTGGTTGCTGCCATTTTGAGACAAGAACCAGGCCTCATAGGACCCCTGGCCTGACTGAGCCCCACCTACAGGATCCCTCAGCCCAACCCATCACTCCCTGCTTCTGGGGTCCTAACATCAACTGACTGCTCCCTGCCACCAGGAACCCCAGATGAACTGACTGCACCCGATCACTGGGACACCAGACCAACTGACTGCATCCGGCCTCCAGGATCCAAAAACCATTCAAAACACACCCAACCTCCAGAACCCCTGTCTGACCAACCGCACCCCACCTATAGGACCTCCAGCTGACCACATCCACACCCTGACATGCAGCTCCCCATTTGCTAACATATATAGAAGCCAGAGTGACCATCTTGGATAATCCTGGAAGCCATACCTTCAATCTTTAGGTGGGGAAAATTCCATACTGAAACACCTGCTGGAGACTTGAAGTCCATTGTCAGGTAACTCTCATGCATCAGGCTACTGAACACTGGGAGGTTTTATTACTATATGACTGTTATATTGTAGATTTTCTTTGTTCTTCTTATGGAAAAAATTTAAGTTTTTATTTCTTTACTTTTCTTGCTCTCTTTTGTTTTGTTTACCTGTTCCCTCAGAGTCTCTTTCTCCCTTTTTGCATGCTAACATCCAAATTCTTTTGATTACACTCTCACCCTTTCTATTATCTAGAACTTCTGTATATTCTGTTCTTACCCCATTAACAGCTACATCCTACATGCTTCTGCATCCTCTTTGTCCTCCAATAGAAATTGCAGACCTTATGGCAAATCTGTTTGTTATACTGAAGATAATATTTGAACTCATTCTGTTTATTATGAAAATATTGATATTGTCCTCATAGAGGCTATTTGGTCTAGGATTGCATAGTGTCTAAATTGGGCACTGCTAATTATTGATCTCCCCTTAAAAAACGTTTTGAAAACTATAGAGCCTATAAGGGGGAATCTGCAATATCCCAGATCTGCACTGCTAGAAGGAAAGATACATGAACAACATGAAAAAACAAGGGAAGAAAATGATACAAACAAATCTAGATTCTATATTAATAGAATCCAATGACAGTATGTTAGAAGAAATGTTAGAAAAGGACACCAGATTATACATGATTAAGATGATTCGTGAAGCAAAGGATGAGATAAGAGAGCAAATACAGGCAATGAATGATAAAACCAATAAGCTGAAAGAGCAACTGCAGGAAACAAAAGATCATTTCAGCAAAGAGACAGAGATTTAAAAAAATGGAAATCCTAGAAATGAAGGAAACAATAGACCAAATAAAAAACTCAATGAAAAGCATCACCAAAAGACTAGACCACTTGGAAGACAGAACCTAAGACAATATAGACAAAATATTTAATCATGAAAATAAAGTTGGCCAAACAGAGAAGATGGTAAGAAATCATGAACAGAATCTCCAAGAACTGTGGGACATCATGAAAAGACAAATTTTAAGAATTGTTGGGATTCAGGAAGGCACAGAGATACAAACCAAAGGCATCAAAAACCTATTCAATGAAATAGTATCAGAAAATTTCCCAAACCTGAAGAATGAAATGGAAAATCAAATACAAGAGGCTTACAGAACACCAAATGCACAGAATCACAACAGATCCACACCAAGGCACATTATAATGAAAATGCCTAACACTCCAAATAAAGATAGGATTTTGACGTCCATGAGAGAAAAGCATCAGATTACATATAGCGGGAGACCAATACGGATAGCAGACAACTTCTCAACCCATACTCTAAAAGCTAGAAGGGCCTGGACCAACATATTTCAAGCTCTGAAAGAACATGGTTGCCAACCAAGTATCCTATACCCAGCAAAACTATCCTTCAGATATGAAAATGAAATAAAATCCTTCCATGATAAACAAAAGTTAAAAGAATTTACAAATAGAAAGCCTGCACTACAGAAGTTCTCAAAAAAATATTCCATGAGGAGGAAATGAAAAACACCAATGTAGCTCAGCAAAGGGAGGAAATACCTTAGAGAAAAATCACTCAAAGGAGAAAGCAAGCCAACTTCAAAACCAAAAATAAGCTAAATTGACTATGAATACAAATCACATCTCTATAATAACCCTGAACATTAATGACCTAAACTAATCAATTGAAAGACATAGACTGGCAGAATGGATTGAAAAGAAAGACCCAACAATATGCTGCCTGCAAGAGACTCATCTTATAGAAAAAGACATCCACAGACTAAAGGTGAAAGGATGGGAAAAAAACTACCACGCACATGGATTCAGTAAAAAAGTGGAGGTTTCCATCCTTATATCAGATAAAGTGGACTTCAAGCCAAAATCAGTCAGAAGAGATAAAGAAGAACATTTCATACTGCTTAAAGGAACCATAAATCAGGAAGACATAACAATACTAAATATTTATGCCCCAAACAATGGTGCATCCCTGTACATAAAACAAATCCTTCTCAATTTCAGGAATCAAATGGACCACAACACCATAATTCTGAGTGACATTAACACACCGCTGTCACCACTAGATAGATCTTCCAAGCAAAAACCAACCAAAGAAACCGTAGAACTCAAAAACACAATCAATAACCTAGATTTAATGGACATATATAGAATATTTTATCCATCAATGAGCAGATTCACTTTCTTCTCAGCAGCACATGAAACCTTCTTGAAACTAGATCATATGTTATGCCAAAAAGCAGCCCTTTGGAAATGCAAAAAATATAGAGATACTGCCTTGTGTTCTATTAGATCATAATGGTCTGAGAGTAGAAATCAATGACAAAGTAAAAAACATAAATTACTCCAACAGATGGAGACTAAATAATATGCTATTGAATAAAACGTGGTTAACAGAAAACATCAGGGAGGAGATAAAAAAAAATTCTTGGAGGTCAATGAGAATGATGATACTACATATCAAAACCTCTGGGACACTATGAAAGTGGTATTAAGAGAAAAATTCATTGCATGGAGTGTATTCCAGAAAAGAATGAGAAATCAACAACTAAATGACCTAACATTACAGCTCAAAGCCCTAGAATAACAGCAAAAGTAGTAGAAGACAAGAAATAATTAAAATCAGAGCTGACATCAATGAAATTGAAACAAAAGAAACAATTCAAAAAATTGACAAAACAGAAAGTTGGTTCTCTGAAAAAGTAAACAAAATATACAAGCCCTTAGCCGCACTAACAAAGAGAAGTAGAAAGAAAACTCAAATTACTAAAATTCATGTTGAAAAAGGAAATATAATGACAGACACCACTGAGATACAGAACATAATGAGAAGCTACTTTGAAAATCTGTATTCCAACAAAATAGAAACTACCAAAGAGATTGACAAATTTCTAGAGACATATGCTCCTCCCAAACTGAACCAGGAGGACATACACAATTTAAACAGATCAATATCAAGCAAAAAAATAGAAGAAGCCATTAAAAACCTAGCATCCAAAAAAGCCCAGGACCAGATGGATTCTCAGCCAAGTTCTATAAGACCTTCAAAGAAGAACTCATTCCAATACTTCTCAAAGTATTCCAGGAAATATAAAAGAAGGGTACCCAACCAAACTCATTATGTGAAGCTAATATCACACTCATACCTAAACCAGGCAAAGACACATCAAGGAAAGAAAATTTTAGACTAATATCCTTGATGAATATAGATGCAAAGATTCTTAACAAAATATTAGCAAACCTTAACCAAAAACATATTTAGAAAATTGTGCACCACGATCAAGTGGAGTTCATCCCTGGAATGCAAGGATGGTTTAACATTTGTAAATCAATATACATAATCCATCATGTCAATAGCCTTAAGGATAAGAATCATATGGATATTTCAATTGACGCAAAAAAGCGTTTAACAAAATACAACACCCATTTATGCTCAAAACACTATAAAAAATGGGGATAGTAGGAACATACCTGATCATTGTAAAGGCTATTTATGCTAAGTCCATGGTCAGCATCATTATTAATGTAGAAAAACTGAAAGTAGTGGCTGGGGTTGTGGCTCAGTGGTAGAGCACCAGCTTGGCATGTGTGAGGTATTAGGTTTGATCCTCAACACCACATAAAAATAAAATGAAGGTATTGTGCCCACCTACAACTAAAAAATATATTTAAAAATTACTGAAAGTATTCTCTTTAAAAATGGGAACAAGACAGGTATGTCCTCTTTCACCACTTCTATTCAACATTGTCCTCAAAACTCTAACCAGAGCAATTAGACAGACTAAAGAAATTAAAGGGATACAAAGAGGAAAAGAGGAACTTAAACTATCAATATTTCTGATGACATGATTCTGTATTTAGAGGATCCAAAAAAACCCTCCAGAAAACTTCTAGACCTTATCAATGAATTCAGCAAAATAGCAGGCTATAAAATCAACACGCATAAATCTAAAGCATTTTTGTATGCAAGCAATGAAACATCTGAAAGGGAAATGAAAAAAACAACACTATTTGTAATAGCCTCAAAAAAAAAATACTTGGGAATCAATCTAACCAAAGAGGTAAAAGATCTGTACAATGAAAACTACAAAACATTGAACAAAGAAATTGAGGAAGACCTTAGAAGATGCAAAGATCTCCCATGTTTGGATAGGCAGAATCAATATTGTGAAAATGGCCATAATACCAAAAATTCTATAGAGATTCAATACAATTCCAATTAAAATCCCAATGATGCACCTTACAGAATTAGAGCAAGCAATCATGAAATTCATCCTGAAGAAAAAGAAACCCAGAATAACTAAAGCAATCCTTAGCAGGAAGAATGAAACAGGGGGTATCACAATACCAGAACTTCAACTATACTACAAAGCAATAAAAAAAAAAAAAAAGGCATGGTACGGACACCAAAATAGACAGGTAGATCAATGGTACAGAATAGAGTACATGGACACAAACCCAAATAAATACAATATTCTCTTTTTTCAAGGGTGACAAAAATATGCAATGGAGAAAAGATAGCCTATTCAACAAATGGTGCTGGGAAATCTGCAAATCCACATGCAACAGAGTGAAACTAAACCCCTCTCTCTCATCCTGCACAAAATGGTTCAAGGACCTTGAAACCAGACCAGAGACTGCATCTTATAGAAGAAAAAGTAGGTCCAAATCTTCAACTTGTTGACTTAGGATCAGACTTCCTTAACAGGACTCCCATAGTGTAAGAAATAAAAGCAAGGATCAATAACTGGGATAGATTCAAACTAAATAGCTTTGTCTCAGTGAAGGAGACTATAAAGAGTGTGAAGAGAGAACCTACAGACTGGGAGAAAATCTTTGCCACTCATACTTCAGATGCAGCACTAATTTCCGGAATATATAAAGAACACAAAAAACTCCACACCAAAAATACAAAGAACCCAATCAACAATTGGGCTAAGGGAATAAGCAGACACTTCACAGAAGAAGATCTGCAAGCAATCAACAGATACATGAAAAAAATGTTCAATATCTGTAGTAGTAAGAGAAATTGAAATCAAAACTACCCTAAATTGCATCTCACCCCAATTAGAATGGTGATTATCAAGAATACAAGCAACAATAGGTGTTTGCGAGGATGTGTGGAAAAAGGTACACTCATACATTGCTGGTGGGGTTGCAAATTAGTGCAGTCGCTCTGAAAAGCAGTGAGGAGATTCCTCAGAAAGCTTGGAATGATACCACCATTTGACCCAGCTATCCCACTCCCTGGCCTATACCCAAAGGACTTAAAATCAGCATACTACCGAGTTTCAGCCACATCAATGTTCATAGCTGCTCAATTCACAATAGCCAGATTGTGGAACCAACCTAGATGGCCTTCAATTGATGAATGGATAAAGAAACTGTGGTATATATACACAATGGAATATTACTCAGCCACAAAGAATAATAAAATTATGGCATTTGCAGGCAAATGGATGAAATTGGAGAATATCATGCTAAGGGAGATAAGCCAATCTCAAAAAAAGAATGAGTGATGTCACTGATAAGTGGATGATGACACATGATGAGGGTGGGAGGGAGGCAAGAATGGAGGAAGGAGGGACAGTAGAGAGGGGAGGAGGGGTGGGAGAAGTGGGGGGTAAGGAAAAAATAACAGAATGAATCAAACACCATTACCCTATGTAAATGTATGATTATACTAATGCTATGCCTTTACTTCATGTACAGTGAAACATGTATCCCGTTTGTTTACAATAAAAATAAATTTAAAAATACTATAGAATATTTTTATAAATTGTTTTAACATGTACTGCTTTTCCCCTGGTCCCCCTACTGTCATTACTTCTTGTGAAGGCTGATACTTGCACTGGCTAGAAAATCCTAGGAGACTCAGGACCATGTCAGTCATGCCCAAGAATCTGTGCCAGTCTTCACCTTAGCACCTAGCCCAAAGTGCCTAGAAGGAATGGAGGCAAAATTAAACCTCAATTAGCCAAAAGTGTACTGATCTCAAATTGTGACTCCCAGAGGGACATAGCACACAATAGCAGGGAGGAGTTTTGGCATATTTGTTACCAGTCTAAATTTGGCTTAGTAAGGGAAATGGACTTTCAGAATATGGTCTTAGTTAAGAAAGTGGCCCATTCCTCATGTTAAGACCTGAGGACCAGGCCTGACAACCATTAGCTTACAATTCATGGGGGAATGTGGGGCTCCTGGTCCCAACATGTTGCATTTTCTGTTGTACCTCTTGGGTCTATTCCCTCTTCTTACCCCATATCCATTTTTCTCATCATCATGGGCAAGACAGCTGTTTACTGGGCACCCATGAAATACTGGGTATGTGCATTAAACTTTCTAGTTAATCTTTCAAGATAAACTTTTTTTTCAATTTCATAAATGGAGGAATATCACCTATGAAATTCACATGACATGGTTCACTCACATAATGCCCTCATTATAATCTCTTACACTCACATAATACCCTCATTCTGGCCTCTTACACTGATATGCTGCATTACTTTGGCCTCTGACATTCACATAATATCTGTACTTGGCCTCTGACACTCACATAACACCCTCACCATGGCCTATCACACATAGCATATTCACTGACTTCTGATACTCAAATAATGCCCTCACTGGGGCTCTCACACTCACATATTATGCTCAATGTGCATTCTGACATTCATAAAATACCCTATTGTGGCTTTTGACTTTCACATAATACCCTCACTTGGCCTCTGACTCTTACAAAATATTCTTACTCTTATGTTGACATTCATACAATATCATCACTGTGACATTGACAGTCACATAATACCATTTTGGCCCCTACCATTGACAAAATATTCTCACTATGGCATCTGATACTCTCAAATATGCTTACAATGTTCACATATATTCATATAGTTATTCAGAATAGTCCCTGACATTAAAATTTTTTCCTAACTGGTTTCTGAAATTTAAAAAAATACCTTCTCATTTACAAAATGTCTTTCACATTTTACACTCACTGTCACATGAGTTCCTCACATAATACACTCAGTTTGACACCAAGCACTCATATAATACCATGCTGTGGCCTCTGACACTTACTTAATTCCTTCATTGTTACCACTGACACATTATATCCTCATTGTGACCTCAGACACTCACATAATACCAAGAATGTAGCTTCCTACACACATATATACTCAGTGAGGTCTTTGAGTCTTACATAATACCTTAAATTTGGCCTATGACACTGATATAATATCCTCACTTGGTGTCTGACACTGACCTATCATTCTGAAGTTTACACTCACATAATACAGTCACTGTGGCCTCTGACTCTCATAGAATTTGCTCACTGTTATCTCTGACACTCACATATTACCTTACTGGAACTTCTGTTATAAAAACATCAACGTGACTTATAAAACACAAAATATCCTCTCTCTCCCTGCTGCATTTTCTGTTGTACCTCTTGGCTCTATTCCCTCTTCTTACCCTACATCCATTTTTCTCATCACCATGGGCAAGACAGCAACTTGGCCTCTCACACTAACATAATATTCTCACTGTGACCTCTGATCCTCACATATTATATCTGTGACCTCTGACACACAATTACCTCAGTATGACCACACTCACATAATACCTTCAGTGTGACCACAGGCACTCAAATACCCTAAGTATAACCACTGTCACCCTAATGTGACCTCTGATCCCCCCAAAATGCACACACTGTGATTTCTCACACTCTTGTAATGCCCTCATTGTAACCTCAGATACTAATGTAACACCTGCATATGCTCTCTGACACATAATATCAAAAATGTGGCCTCTGACACTCAGAATATTCTTATTGGGGCTTCTGACACTCACCTAATACCTTCACTGTGCCTATTGTCCATCACATAATACCTTCATTCTGCCCTCTGACAATTACAAAATATCTTCAATTTGCAGTCTTACAATATTTTAACCAGACCTCTGACATTATATAATTTACTAACTGTGACTCAACCACTCCCATAATACCTTCATGTGGCCTCTGGCATTCACATAATGCGCTCACTTGTCCTCTGATAGTGATACAATATCCTTACTGTTCTTGTGTCACTCACATAATATGCTTACTGTGGACTCTGATCACAAGAAAAAAAATTCTCACTACGTCCTCGGGCACTCACATATTATTGTCACATGACTGCTGTCACCCACAAAATATCCTCACTGTGTCCTCTGATATGAACACAGGATAGTCAGTGTGATCCCAGACATATAGTAGTCTCCTGTGGTCACTGACACTCACATAATACCCTCATTTTATCCTATACCACTCACATAATATCTTCACCTGGCTGCTGACACTCACATAATACCCTACTGTTTTCTCTGACATTCACATAACACCCTCATTCTGACCTCTGACTCTGACATAATGTCTCATGTCTTACTCATATTATTTCTTTAGTGTGACCTGAGACACAAACCTGATACCCTCAATGTGTCCTCTAATTGATATCGTATCCTCACTGTGGCTTCTGATGCTCATATAATTATCTCCAAGTGACCTCAGACACAGAAACAATACACTCCCATCACCCCCTGACACATAATATCCTACACTGGGCATCTGACACTGCAATGAAACTCTCACTGTGGCTTCTGGCACTCACATAAATCCCTCACTCTAGTCTCTGACACTCACATAATATTATAACAGTGGCCCCTGACATTATTACAATACCTCACTGGGCTATGACACTACATATTTTAGTATGACCACTTAAACTAACATAATATACTCACTGTGACACTGAGCACTCATTTACTATACTCACTGTGTCCTATGACACTGACATAATATCCCATTTTGTCCTCTTACATTCATTTAATAATATGAATATGACCTTGGACACTCAAATAATATCCTCACTTTGGCCTCTCCGCTGATACTCACATAATACTCTCACTATTTCCTGTGACACACATTATATCCTCACTTGCTCTCTGATGTTTACATAATAATTTCCATGTGGCCTCTGAAATTCACACAATTTCCACACTTGGCCTGTGACTCTAACAAAATACCCTTATCATAACCTGTTGCAGTCATAAAATATCCATAATATGGTCCCTGATGTTGAAAATATTTTCTCATATTCTCTGACACATAATATCCTCACTTTTACTGTGTCGCTCACATAACACTCTGTGTGATCTCTGATACTCATATATTACCCCCAGTGTGAACTCTCTCACTCAAATGATACCCTTCCTGTGACCTTTGCCACTGATTTATTACCTTCAGTGTGACCACTGACACTCACACGATACATTCACTGTGGTCTGTGATGCTTACATAATACCCTCATCATGGCTTATGACTCACATTTTACCCTCATTGCGACCTCTCATGCTGATATAATATCCTCACTGAGGTCTCAGACACTCATATAATAACCTCTCTCGTACCTCTGACACTTATAATACTCTCAGTGTGACCTCTAACACTCATATAATAACCTCCCTATTACCTCTGATTCAGATGTAATATCCTTTCTGTGACTTCTGACTCTCACATGATTCCCTCAAAATGCCCTCTGACACTCACATAATACCTTTACTTTGTTTTTGACACTCAAATATTATCCTCAAATTGCCCTATCACTCACCTCACTGTGACCTCTGACACTCAGGTAGTAACATCTGTTTCACCAATGATGCTCACCAAATAGCCATGTGGTGACCCCTGAAGTTCACATTCTACCATCAACATGGCCTCTTAGACTCATATAATACCCCCATAGACCTATGACCTGAAAACATATCCTTCTGTGACCTCTGTCACTCAAAAAATACCTTCAGTGTGATTTCAGGTACAATCATGAAACTTTTACTGTGGCCTCTGAAACTGACATAATAACTTCACTTTTTTCTCTGATACTCATATCTCCTCATAGTGGCTTCTGAAACTCACATATAACCCTAAGAGTGACATAACAACCTCACTTTGACCACTGACACAGACATAATACAATTATTGCTTCCTGTAGTACTCACTTTACCTCCATGTGGCATTTGACACTCAAAGAATATCTTCACCGTGACTCTGATAGTCACAAAATAGCCTGATTTGACCTCTGACACTCAACAATATCCTCATTATGACATCTCACACTTACAAAATAAGCTCATTGTGACTTTTGACATTCAAAAATATCCTCACTTGCCCTTTGACACTAATGTCATTCCCTCAATGTGACATTTGACACATTATACCCTCACTCTCACCTCTGACACAAATGTCCTCCATTGGCCTCTATCACTGACATGATACCCTTGTCTAACATCTCACACTCACAGACTACCCTCACTGTGACCTCTAACACTTACTTATTACCCTCACTGTGGTCTGTGATGCTCATAAAATATACACACTATGGCCCCTGACAGGCACATAATACCCTCCTTTGGCCTCAAACTCTGAAATAATATCCTGAGTGTGACCTCTGTTACTCACATAATAACTCCAGTGTGACCTCTCTCAAACACATAAAATCCTTACATGGCCTGAGTCTCTCACAGAATACCCTCAATGTGTCTTCTTGCTCTCACATAATTCCCCTTCTGAGCCCTCTGACACTCAAATAATATTCTCATTGATCTTTTTCAGAAACTGACATAATACCTCTGTGGCCACTCATACTCACATTATGTCCTCACTGTGATCTTTGACACATTATTTTCTTAAATGACTTTGGACACTTTCATTTATCTTCACTGGTGCCTCTGATACTTACCTAATTTCCTCACTTGTTATGTGACACTCACATAATGTCCTCACTGTGAACTCTTATAATCACAATACAGCATCCCTAGACCTCTGTTACTTATGTAATAGCCTCACTTTGGATTATGACATTCACAAAATATCCTCGATTGACTTCTGACACTAATGCACCATTCTCACTTTGACCACTGACACTCAAGTAATTACCTCACTGTGATCTCAGACATTCGTATTATGGACTCAATTTGACCTCTGACACAGACATTATATCTTTAATTGGCCTCTGACACATAATATCATCAATGCTACCTCTGACACATAATAACTATACTGTGACCTCTGGGACTCACATAATATGTTACACCACCTGCAATTCCCCTCAGTGCTTGACAAGGATTCCACTGAGTAATAAAGGTGTTTGCAAAGTCTCATTTTGTTGGGAATTCGGTTGTGGACTTTTCTTCCTTGCTTGCTTAATATGTGTAGGTTTACTATTAATATTTTATGTGTTTTCCCTGAAAACAGGGCTCTTAACAGAACCAGGGTTAAAACATAAAAAACAGACTTCTAATGGAACAGTGATTTCAGATTTAGTCATATTTAATGAAACTTTGAGAAACCAAGAAAGTTATGAGAAAATACAAAAATAGATTCTAGCTGCCAATTCCCAGTTGACTACTCTCAGATGACCTGAAGTATGTAGGCAAATAACTCCAACCCCATCAGGAATACTTAAGAGGAATAGGAGAAATAAAGAAAATAGAGTTCCTACAGTTAAAACACCTTATGACAATACTTATTTAATTAATGGTAAGCCATGACATCCTTACAGAGGAATGCCTCTTAAGCCCCTGGATTTAGACCCTCCTTTATCTCCCACAGGATATTTAGATGTAAAATCAGGACATGTTATAATCTGGTTTGAAAGTATACATACGAGAGTACAAGATATTCCATTTCTTAAAGATTAGGATTTACTAAATGCTGTAAATATTATTGGCCACCTATCACCCAGAGAAAAAGTTCCTCAATGTTATGTTCACACAGTAGAAGATGATGTCATATTATTGTTAGCTTAAACTGTCTAGTACTTATTAACCACAGCAGTAACCACACAACTGACATTTACTCAACCCTGCTAAACTTGCTTTAACCTCTATAATTAGTTAAGCAATGTTAATATGTCTTATTATTTAGTTATAGGTTCTCTCGAGCAAGCAATTACTGAAAATAATCAGAATACTTCCTTATCTAGTCTAGTAATGATCATACAAAATATTTTTGCTATTTTTTCTTGTGACCTATTTCTGTTCTGAAAAAACATGTGTAACTGCCCACCTTTGAATGTATAAAAAGCTGGATCGGAAAAATAAAATTTAGAACTTAGCATCCATTCCTTGAGTTTGTGTTCCTTTGTTCTCCACCTCACTGACGCCTACTCCATCACCTGTGATCACTACGACCCCTGCTAGTGCTGGACCCCAGCAATAATACCTTCACTGTACCCTCTGACACTCACATAAATCCCCAATTCTAGTCTCTGAAAATCACATAACACACACATTTTGGCTTCAGACACAGACTACTACCACCCTGGCCTCTGTCATTCACATAATATCACACTGTGTCCTCTGAAAGTCACATAAATATTACACTGGGTCTTCTGACACACATAAAATATTCTCACTTTGACATAATACACTCATTGTGATGAGTGAAACTGATATAATATCCTCTCTGTGAATTCATTTCTCATAATGTCATCATTTAGGTCTCTAATACTGACATAGTATCCTTATTCTAACCTGTGATACCCACAGATTGGCCTCCTATACTCACATATTACATTCAATGTGACTTGCCATGCACATAATACCTTTTTGTGATCTGAGACACTCACATCATGCTTGCAATAAAGCCTCTGACACTCATATAATATCCACCTTTGGTCTCTGATATTTATATAATAAATTCAATCTGGCCTCTGACACTCACATAATATTCTAACTGTGACCTCTCACTCACTTAATATACTCACTTTTACCCCTGATATTCACATAATATCTCACTTGGCATCTGACACTCACAAAATGCCATCACTATTACATTGACACTCAAATAGTACCCTCAATGTGTCCTCTAATACTCACCACATACATTCAATGTGACCTTATACATTCACAAAATATAATTGTCACCTCTGACACATAATACACTCACTATGGTCCAAGACAGACATTGTGACTTGGGACACTCATAATATCTTTATGCTGGGTCCTGATGTGACAAAATCTTCTCACTGTGGCCACTGACCCCCACATAATTTCCATAGTGTTGTCCCTGTGATTAACAGTGTATCCCAAATGTAGCCCCTGGCACTCATACAATATCCTTTATGGGACATTTGCCACTCACATAATATCCTCATTTGGTTCTGACACTCATTTAATACCATCACTGTGGCCCCTGACACTTAAATAATATACACAATTAAACCTCTGACATTTACTTAATGCCCTCACTCTGGCCTCTAAAACTCACAAAATACCATTACAGTGGCCTCTGACATTCATTTAATATCCTCATTGTGGCCTCTGATATTAATATAATACAATCACTGTGGTCAATAAGACTCACATAATTCCCTCACTGTAGCTGCTGACACTCACATAATATAATCACTCTTACCACTGACACATAATATTCTCAATGTGACCACTGTGACCACTGTCACTCATTGAGTATCTTCCCTGAGGCCTCTGGCATTCAATGAACATTGTCTGACCTCTGACACTGATATAGTGTCATCAGTGTGGCCTCAAATATTTATATAAAATTCTTACTGTGCCATCTGACACACAATATCCTCACTATGGTCTTTGACTTTCACATATTATGCTGTGTCCTCTGACACTTATATAATACACTCACAGTTGCCATGACAATCACATTATATCTTCCCTTGGTCTGAATGAAAAAATTTCCTGTTACATTGATACTCACATAAAACCCTCATTGTGGCCTCTGACACTCACACATGAACATCAGTGTGACCTCCGACTTTCACATAAAATTTTCACTGTGACCTCTGAAACACACATAATAATATGTGACTTTTCACACTCACATAATATCCTCATTTTGGACTCTGATATTCACATAATATCCTCACTATGAATAATTATGTGCACATAAAATCCATACTGTAACCTCTGACTCTTACATAATACTCTTCCTCTCGTCTCTGACACACATAAATTATCCTTCATGTGGCCTCTTAAACTCACATTACACCCTCACTATAACATCTGACACTCATAACATCCTTATCTGGCCTCTGACATTTATATAGTATCCTTACTGTGGCCTCAGGTTCTCACATAATATTCTCACTCTGACTGCTAACCTTGACAAACTGTCCTCACTGTAGTCACTTAAATCCAGATATTACCCTCACTCTGGCCTTTGATGTATAATGTCTTCACTCTGACAGTTCACATTTACATAATATCTTTAATCTTCCTACCAACACTCAAATAATACCTTCACAATGTCTCTGACACTCTGGTAATTTTCTCACTATAGCCACTGACACAGAATATTCTTATGTGGTCTTTGACACTTACTTATCCTCATTTTGGTCTCTTTTATATAATATTCTCCCTTGACCTCAAACACTCACATAATATCTTCACTGTGGCCTAAAATACCCACAAAGTATTTGCCCTGTGAACCCTCATATTCATATACAATCCTCACTTAACCCCTTTCTTTAAAATACCATTTATTATTTTAAAGGTTAACATGTAAATTACAGAAAAAAATAAAATACAAGCAAAGAACATACTTATTAATTTGCAAGCAGCTTACTTGGACATGCCTTCCAGGTCATGAGTATACATACATAACATGACATTTTATGTGATTGAGATCACTGTGAGTATCATGCTTTTCCACACATGAATATTCACCAAAACAAAATCTATTATTAGCTCATTTGACCACTTACATTCACATAATATTATAACTCTGACACAGAAAACTCACATAAATACACTCACTCTGTCCTCTGACACTTATATAATGCTTACACTTGACCTCTGACACTAACATAATATCCTCATTGTCGAATCTGACACTCACATAATACACTCATTGTAACTGAAAACACTAATACCCTTAAAGTGACTGCTGACACTCACATAATATCCTTAATATGCACTGTTTTCTTTAGTAATAGCATAATATTCAAACATTAAAATTCATAACTAATATAGTCGTCGTTCTTTGGCTTTTAATGCCAACATACTTGTCAATCATTTTATATCCAAAATTAATAGTTTCCCCGAGTTCTTTCAAATTTATGTTGAATGGAATATGTTACCTCTTAAACTCATAAAACTGTCCTTTGGTGCTGGATTTGTGGCTCAATGTTAGAGAATTTGCCTAGCACAAATGAGGCACTGGGTTCAATCCTGAGCAACACATAAAAAATAAATAAATAAAATTAAATTTAAAAATTATTTCTGTTATTTTTTGAAACTGTAAGTAGTTCTTTCTATACTGATATTATATTCATACCATAGCATTAAAACTGCTGTAATTGCTAGCCTCTGGCTGTTCATACTAACATGCTTTCCATTCTATAAAATCTAAACCTAACAGAATAGTTGCCTGGCTTTGTACCCTTAATATGAATGTGATAAATTTGTTGACCCACTAAAACTAATAACTGTCATGTGGTATTTAATGCTAAAGAGATATTATTACTATTCCACATTAAAGTAAGAGAGTAGATTCCCTGGGACCTTAGAGATGATTATAATATCCATAGTGACCATCTAAAACACATATAATAGCTCCCCTGTAGACTTCAATAATAATACAATATTCCTATTATGGCCGTTCTATGTCCTTTTTTTAACAGTATATGCATACAATAGCAAGGAAAATTATACAAAAGCTGTTCTGTCCTTTAATATTAATATAATTTGTCTGATATTACAACATCATAAATGGATATCACAGCCATTCAGAGTACTCAAATACTAATATGATATACAAACTCGAGTATCAAATATGAATATAGAAACTGTGCTGTGGCCTCTAAATCTAATGTGTTATTCATAGCCTAGCATCTAAAATGACACACTAGCTCCCCTCTACCTTGAAATACTAATATGACATCCATATTATTGCATAAAAAAATAAAATATATGTCCTGTAGCCTTTACTATTACTGTATGTATTCTTTTCCATAAGTCCTGCAACCAATATAACTTACATGTAGATTTTCATATTCATTTATTATCCTTGATACAATATCTAAAACTAGTAAACAGGTGTTCTGTAGCATTTAAAATTAGCATATTTACATTTCAACCTTAAGCTAATAAAATATGTGCATTTTTATCATTAGATAATTTTTATGAGTTGTCATTAAAATTAATGTATTAAGTACCATATTGATTTTAATCCTAAGATGATATGCATTCCTGAGTTTCTAAAAATGACCTAAAGATTTATTTGTGACTTTTAATACTAGTATGATATACATACTATGACATATCAAACTGATAGGATAGCTGTCTTTTAAACTTGATGTAATATTCATACTATAGGAAGTACAACTAATATAATAATGGCCATGAGGTTTTAATGCTATTACATTATCCAAGTGTAGCATTTAATATTAACATAATAGCTTCTATAGACCTTGGATATTGATAGAAGAGGTGTGGGATAACATCCGTAACAAATATAATAGCTGTTATGTATTCTATTATGCAAAAACAATATCATAACAAAACACCTCAAGATAATGCAATATGTCTCCTTAGTTATTAATAGCAATACCAATACTACACCATCAAAAAGTAATATAATAGTTGTCCTGTGGATTGTAGTTCTATTATACAATCCACACTATTACAGAATTCTCATGACTAGGGCTAACTGTCAGAAAAATCATAATTTTAAAAGAATGTATGCTCTTGTGCTTTTCCTATTGAGAGTTTAGCACACCTTTGTCTTGGATGCTCTTCTTACATAAGAAATAGTACAGCCCTCAGAACTTGGTGCCTTGGTGTTTGGATCTGGTGATGCTGTGTTTCAAAGTGTGAAACTCAGGACTGAGACAACTGGGTACAGAACCACGTTGAGGATATTGGTAGAAAGATGTATTAGGGGCAAGGTACTAACATTCAGGTTGACTTTATTGATATACTTGTTCATGGGACTTCTTTGTTAAGACAGTGAATCTGTTTCCAGTATGATCAAACTTCTCTGGAAACCAGGATCCATCACCCCTTTTCTGTGATTACTTTTTTCTCCTGTTTTGTGTAATTGAACAATGATCCCAGCAAACCAAGTTTTAGATATTTTCTAAGAGTAGTCAATGAATAGAAATTATCACTAGGTGACATTTTAGCTTAAAGGCTTTTTATAGTGACTTGGAAACTGAACTTCTCATTTCATGGTCCTATCAAGCCTCTCAAAGCTCATACAGGGCTCTTTCTCCTTCCTGAAGAAACTAGTGGATAGGGAATTGTATGGAACATTGCTGAAGTAAACCAAACAACTCCCATTTTGCTTTCTGACCCCATTTTGTGAAACTTATAAAAAAACATGTTGTTTGCTGTGATAGATCAAAACAAAATGTGTGTGTAGTGTTAAGATAAGTAAAGTGACGAGCGGTGATGCACATAGTGACTATGCAGTCACTGAGAAAAACATTTGGCAGTTTGTTTACACCAAATTTGCATTAGTTTTAATGGTAAAACTGGTAAAAATATTTACTAGATGAATTTGCAGAATCCAGGACTTGAAAAACAAATTAGGTAATGTGTGAACTTGTTTTGATGTGACTATATAAACTGCAGACTGATCAGGAGCGAGCGACACCGACAGAGTCTGTCACTATGTCCCGCTGACAAGTGACAAGATAGTGCTCCCCAGCTCGAGGCCCCTGGTCGCTGCATGCTGTTACTCCGATGACTGATTGCTGTTTGCTGTGAACCGAGCATCAATAAAACCTCATCTGAGGACCAACAACCGGCTACGTGAGTGTTATCTTATTCCTACCCAGTTCCTGATCCAGTACAGGCCACAAGTGTTGTGACGTGCTCGTGACAGTTGGCGTAGTCGGCAGTCGGACGCCTTCCACCCTGGCTCCCCTACATATCACTGTGCTCCTGGACTGTCTTGAATTGATTATTGACCTCCTCGACGTTCTCATCGACAGCAAAACCCAGGAACTTCGTGACCTGTTGGACTCCAACTTGTAAACCTGGTAGGCTTTACATTTCTCTTTTATGCCTCGGTGCTGGTTAAAATCTAGACTCTGTACTCACCTCCTTACCAAATACGATTGCCTTTTGCATACACTTGTTTGTTCTATTGATAGTGCTAGCACTCTAAAGTGGAATTGGATTTTATTTAAACTTTATTGTACAAGCCGCTTGATAAAATGGTTCCAGGACTAGGGATAGATAAGCTCTTTAATAAGCTTACATTTGGCAAGTCTGATAAACATGAACTCAAACCACAATCTCCATGGAGGCAATGCGAACGCATTGTACAAAATAAATTCCCTAAATATGATAAGGGAAACTCTGTCCAGGTCTGCCTTAGCAGTCCAGATATTGTCGAGCCTATTTTAGCCCGGGCAGGTAAACAAGAGATCCCTAGTATTTTGTGCAAAGTAATAGATGATGTTGATTCTGATAGACTTAAGGGCAAACGCTTGGTAAGGGAAGCGCTTCAGAAATCTAAAAATCCTTTCCTGCAGGACATATATGACTCCCAAGATCGATCCATCTCTGAGACCTTAAAAGTCACCTACAGCTCTGACCCCGTCTCCACAATTAAGACCTCTACACCTTCTCGTGGTCTTTCTCTTGCCGGCACTGACCACGTAGTGGAGACTAGAGAATTATCTAGAAGTGAACTTATGCAGCTTAGACAGGACTTTTCCCAGCGTAGCCTGTCTGATGCAGACTTCCTCCTCATGCTATGGCAGAAAGGTGCCCATAACATCCGCCTTTCAGCATCTGAGATGAGGACTGTGGGAATAACCATTGAGCACCCAGCAGTCTGTGAAGCCCTTATGGCTTTACTGGAATCTATGCCCACAGATGTGCATTCTTTGTTTGACTGGATAGCTATGGCTTGGAAATTGGCTTTTCCTCATTTGGATCTCAGCCAATTTGATAGCCATACTCGCTGGCATACACCTGCCGATGGCATTAATTTGCTACGGAAGCTTGGAGTCCTCTGCAAAATATATAATTCGGACCCCAAAATTAACCCACTGCGGGTCCCACTTACTCCTTCCATTCGTCGTCTTATCTTGAAAGGAGCACCAGACAACCTCAAATATATGCTCTCTACGGCTCTCGCAGGAATGCACACCCTGTTCAAGGTTTTTGAACATTTCAAACAGTGCAGAGACCTTCAGATGGACCACAAAATGTCCTTCCCAGTACGTGCTTCCTTTCAGCAGATGCCCCCATTCACCTTAGCTGTCCAGCGAACTCCCCCGCGTCCCTTCATCCCACGCCCTGTCCCTCGCGGGTCGTTTCGGAACATTGTTCCAAAAAACCGTGCTCGGGCGCCCCCGTCTGGCCAACGTGGAGCAGCCCGTCCGGGGCCACTATTCCCCCGCCACCAAGGGCAACCCTTCCCCCCTCAGCAAGGGTTTCGCCCACCTTTGGGCTTCCAAGTAAGGAATTCTTTCCGGAGAAACCCCGGGATACAACAATCTTTCGGGAGAAGGCCCCAGGGTCGGAATCGCAGTCGCAACCCACCTGGAGCCCCCAATACCCCCAATGGTTGGAATCACCCTTTTCGGCGCTTCCCACGAGCATTTCCCTAGATGAAAACCGTCCCTTTGTTCTTATATCCGGTGTCTGTGACAACATTCCCTTCTCTTCCCGCTTTCTTATTGACACCGGTAGCCAGATTACAATAATAGATCCTACTATCATCCCTCAGGCTCACATGGGCAAGGGAACCCCTGCACAGGTGCAGGGCATCTCTGGCACTATACTTACTGCTTTTCATTATAATGTTACCTTGTTTATTTATGACAGGCAACCCTTATGTTGCACTGTGCTTGTCCTCCCTAGCCCCCATTGTATCCTTGGTATGAACTATATCCCGTCCTTTTTTGGAAAATGGTTGCCCCTTAAAAGACTTAAATGCTGCAGTGTTACCCTTCTACCCACTGTGGCTATACAACCTATTCATTTTCCCCGGATCCCGCCATCCTTCACAAAGCAATATCCACTTAAAGGTGGCCATGAGGATATTTCTAAAACCTTGTCAGATCTCCTTGCTAAAGGCATAGTAGAACACACCCAATCCTTTAATTATAATAGCCCCATATGGCCCGTCCGCAAGCTTAACGGGTCATGGCGGTTTACAGTGGATTATAGGAATATTAATAAGCTGTCCCCTCAAATGCCCGGCTCCTTGCCAGACATAGAAGGTATTTTTCAGGAAATTAGGGATTATGCACCTAAGTGGTTTGTAGCTATTGACCTCTCTGACATGTTTTTTGCTATTCCCTTACATGAGGACTCTAGGGAGTATACCACATTTACGTGGAATGCTCAACAGTATGAGTTCACTAGAGTCCCACAGGTGTATAAGAATAGCCCCATTATAGCACAGGGTGCTATCCAACAAACTATGCGATGGAAATCACTTCCTTCTGATGTAAAGGTCTTCACCTATGTGGATGACATACTTATTTGTGCACATAGCAAAGAGGCAGCAGAAAAAGTTAAACTGGTGGTAATTTCTACTCTTACATCCAAAGGCTGGACCATAAATCCTGATAAAGTGCAAGGCCCACTGGAATCCGTTAAGTTTTTAGGTGTCCAGTGGTCCTCCACATGGCCCTCTGTCCCCCACCTGGTACTGGACAAACTGCAGGCTATTCCAGCACCCAGAAATAAAACTGAAGCCCAACATCTTATTGGCCTATTTGGGTACTGGAGACTGCATATCCCTTTCTTACAGCTTATACTTCAACCTATGTATAAAGTAACTAGAAAGGCTTGTGATTTTGAGTGGGGGCCAGCACAGCAATTAGCTTTTACAACTGCCTTGGAATATATTTCCCTGTATGCACAATTATATGTCCCACAACCAGGTGAAGTCCTATTATTGGATATTTTGTTCATGAATGATTACGGTAACTGGGGGATATATACTAAAACCCCCGGTGTGTCACGACCGGTTGGCTTCTATTGCAAACGTTTCCTATATGCACCCAGCAGATACTCTCTATTTGAGAAGTATATCTGGACTTTATGTCAAGCATTACAGGCAATGGGCTTTTCTCTTATCAACAAATGCCTGATTATTAGAACTCCTGTCCCACTCATAAACTGGATTAAAATGAGTGAGGACAAACTAAAAGGCCTTCCTATTGAACCTAAAGTTTTACAATGGAAATGGTATCTTCAAAATGCTCTACAAGATTCCCTGGTTCAGTCTAACACTGCAATTGGCAGGTTGACTGAGGAAATTTGTGCCCAACCCCTGGCCAAGTTGCCCATTTCTCCAAAGGAAGAGCCCTCCTCCCCTATCGGTCATTGGGGAGCTTCAAACAGCCATGCCAATGCTTGGTTTACGGATGGCTCCTCCTCTGTGATTAATGGCAAGACCCATTGGAAAGCTGCAGCTTACCGCCCAGCTGATAAGACTATCTTGACAGACCAGGGGGTGGATGATTCTGCACAAATGGCTGAACTTGTAGCAGTGAATTTGGCTGTGAAACATTCACTTATGGGAGGCCGAAAGCACATTCATATTTTCTCTGACTCATGGTCCGTTTGTAATGGCATAGCCATATGGTCAGCTAAGTGGAAACGTACTGACTATTGTATCAATGGAAAACCCGTTTGGGGTCAGACTGTATGGAAGGAATTGGCAAACTCTGGTATTAAGATATTTGTAACACATGTAGATGCACATACAAATAGATTGGATGAAAATTCTAAAAATAATGATTTAGTAGACAAAATATCCAAAATTGCAGCTATAAGATTGACTAATGCTGTACCTTGGAAGGTTGTAAAACATGAAGACACCAAAGTAACTTTAAAAAGAAAACCACAGTGGGAGGTGCACAAACCTCTGGTAGATAACCTGGAGATTTTGGGCCCTGAACTTACAATACTCTATAAACAGATGGGACATATAGGCACCCATGGACTATACCAAGGGTGTAATGACAGAAACATAAAGACCACTTGGAGGGCCTGTAAGGAGGCAATAAGGCGCTGTCCTAATTGCCCTAACCTATTGCAAAGGTTTAGGAGAAATCCTCCATCACACTTATCATCTCCAAGAGCATTTAATCACTCATTACAAATAGACTTCATAGGATCCATCAGGCAGAAACACTATGTTTGCACTATAGTGGATTGCTGCACCGGCCTGGGGTCTGCTACCATGTCCTCCAAGCCTAATCAGATTGCAACTATATTTGCCCTTTGGACATGGATTGTTCACCATGGGATCCCCCATGTGATTAGTTCTGATCAGGGCACACACTTTACAGGACAAGTGGTACAGAAGTTTGCTGTTGATCTCAATATACAATGGAACTTCCATGTGGCATACAATCCAACAGCATCTGGACACATTGAACGTTTCAATGCACTGTTAAAACTTAAGTTATCATCATTATCTGACACCCACTGCATAAAGCCTTACTTATAGCAACCTTCAAACTCAATTCTAGACCACGAGCTTACCGCCGCTCCCCTTTTGAGGTAACTTACCCTCCGGACGTCCAGCCTCTCGATGGGACCACACCCGATCCACCACCTTCATCTGACAGAATCCTCATCAAGGACAGACTGGACTCTAGCCTCACCCCTGCCAATATTGTTGCCTCAGGACCAGGGAACTCTTATTGGACTACATCTGGTAAGGGTGATCTTCGCCTTACCAAGGTGAAAGACGCTACTCCAATGTAGATATGCCCCGTTCCTGTATTTGTGCACTAGCATTTGGGTGCAAACTTATTGTGGTTACTACTCTTTTACTGGCCGCTGCATGGCTAGCCTCTCACTTCACGTGGTGCAGTTCCCGTGACTGCTCCACCTACTCCCCTGCTCCTAACTCTTGTATCTCCCCTGACCATTCTCACTCACTGGGCTCTTATCAGCTTAATTTTTCTGTGATTACCTGCCTCGATCCCCTGTGGTACAAATGTGGCTATCTCCCAAACAACACTTTATGCCTAGGATCCTCATCCTCTTAATTCTTTCATTCCTTGTTGTGATTCAGGGCGATATCACTACCCCGCTCCCCTCAACTCCTCCTACGCGATGGTTCCAAAACTGCGCGGACTGGACTAGCATCCAGATGGTACATAGGAAATGGATCCACCATTACCTGAATTTATCCAGACCTGACTCCGTGTTTCCATGGTATTTTAGGAGTCACCAGTGGCTCAGTAATGAAACAGCCACAGCCCAACTGTTTTGGAATAAATATGCCTTTTGTACTAAATACTCCCGCAGAATCGCACCAGACCAATGTAGTGAATACTATAAAGCTAATGTTACAGGTGAATTTTCACCTGTCTGGCATGCCACAGATTCAGACCCCACCAATATAGATATTGGCGATACTAATGTTTTGGAGGAAAACCCCCTTCGATGTCATTTACTGGAAGTTTTCAGGGAGTCCTGGGCCCACCAGCCTCAATATGTGTACTATTATAAACATCTAACCCCTTATTACTATATACATAAGGTGGCACTTACTGGTTGCAATGTCACTATTCTGCAACAGTTTGAGGATAATGAAGGCCACTTTACATGTCAAAAGGCTGCCCAGTTCTCCTTGGCCGCCCAGACCTTTGAGTTATGGAATTCCTATAACCCTAGGGGTGATACGCAGAAAGATGATGTGCATAAGGAATACTTCTATGAGGATAAGGAAGATAATAATGAGAAGAAGGACACAAGGACTGCAAATCCTATTACTGCCTCTATCCCCGCCTCCACCGAACAGGTCCCCACTTTTAAGTCCTATGATATGTGTGCCACTGGCACTTCCATTGACTATTGCAAACCCACCTTCCGATGGCCTCCTATGTTGGATGAACCCTTTGTAACTTACTGCCCTATTAACATTTCAGCTTTTGTGCAGAAACTCCGCCTCCCTTATAACGCCAGTGATGATGTTAATGACTTGATTGGCAAACAGAACCCCGCCAAGGTCTCTTGTGTGGCTGATTACCCCAATCTGCCTAGTTTTGGTAGATTTGAATTGCTTAATGCTTATAGACCGGACCTATTGATTACCAATGACTCCTTTCCGCCAATCTCTTCCTGGTGGGATATTATGGCATTGGGTACCCACACGTGGCGATATCCCATGGTAATTACCGATTCCCTTCCCCAACCCTTTAACTCTCTTTTAGGCACTCCTAAATACTCTGCACCCTCATATTCCCCTTTGCGTGTCCTTCTCTGCATCCGTTCCATCTTTGCGGACGTGGTACCATCTGGCAAAGGCCACGCCGCTATGGGTTGGCTTTGCTTCCCAATAATTGATAAATCCCCTGAAAGGTGCTCTATGAAAGTATATCTGAAGGGATATGCTACCTCGGTGAATTTACAAGATTTCAATTGCCATATCCCCAAACCTGCAGTGTTGGATACCCTCTTTCATATCTCCTACTTGATGTATGCTGACAACACAACTGATTCTATCATTGCATACGACCACCACCTTTCTTCTTTCACTTCCTACAGAGATAGTGACCATTCTTTCCCAGATTTTCACCTTCTTTCCAAAGATATGAATTACACTTTCATGTCCTGGACATGGCTCTGCAATTTTTCAATTCCCCTTGAACAGGCCAGACGTATCTGGAATCTTACTCATATCTACCTCCTCAACTATGCCAATTCTTCTTCCTCTGTGCGTTCCTGTGAAGGGTGCTCTCCTTATTATTCCCCTTTGCTCATTTGGTCTCAGCGGATGAATATCTCTTTCCTCCACCCAGACCCTTTCCTTAGGCCCACTTTGAGGGGTGCCTCCAAACCTTCACCAGGATCCAACCAGCGGCTATTGCCTGACCTTATCCCCGTCATTAACTGGACTGACCCTATCATTCATTCTCAAATCCATAATGTGACCCTTCCTTCTATTCCATTTGGCCCCCACAAGGACACTCTAGGAATACCTTATTCCACCCCATGGCAATGGAAGCGCTGCCACTGGGGCCCCTTTGCTATGAAAAGGATTCAGGGGGTGCATAGGTCCATGAAATACAACTATTCTGTCTATGACGTCCCCCTGGATGCCTACAACAAAACTGCGGTGAGCTATTCATATGCCATTGAGAGGTCCACTAGGTACAACCTTGAACCAACTGCTTCTATTCTGGGATTCACATACCCCACTATTGAAGAAGTACAAATCCAGCTGGATCAACATCCACCTCCGCGGGAACCTTATGAGAAGCTGCCACCTGGATGCTCTCCTCTGTCTTTGTTTGATACCATCCTGCATTACCACATTGAAGCTGCTGACAACAAGACTCTGGCGTGGTGGTCCACTGCAGGAATGAACTTTTCCAGCTGGAAATACAAATCTTTGGTGGGACGTTTACCACACTACTCTTACATGCTTCTTCCTGGACCTAACAACAGGTGGCACACCTTTGACATGGTGTCCCAAAGTATTCTCAGGAACCACACAGATCTTTTTGACAATTATGCTCATAGACACTATGTGTATTCATACAAGATGACTCATGCTGACTGCTACAGAACCCATGGATTGGAACCCTGTCTCATTCACAGAGGTGGCTTCAATGAGTCCCACTCCTGCATTACCGCACACTTCCCCCGTGCTGTCATCTTCCCACCTTACAAGCCCATGTTCTCCACGGAAGCCCCGGGTTTTCTTCCCTTGACCTACCAACCTGTCAGAATGTTGATGAAGCCAACCATCCAACCTATCTTTCTGTGTCTCAACCTCGCTGCCCTCTCTGCTAACGACTTCCAAATGTGCGGCGAACGTAAGCCTTACCTCACTCCAGACTTATACTTCAACCTCCATGGCAGCCGCAGCATGAGACGCCCTCTGCAACTCACAGCTGTTGGCGCCTTTTTGACTGGAGCTGCTATTGGTGCCCTCATTGCCGGAGCTATGACTGAGGAATTACGGATCCAGATTAACTCCATACAACATCTTGTGGACTCGCAAACCCGTGTCATACACGGGATTTCTAAAAACCTCCATGCCACAGCTATCCTTGTGGATAAAATGCATCTGGAATAGGAACTTATGCGCAAGGAACTCTCTGCCCTCTATGAGCAGGTAAAATTCACCACTTCAACCTTCAATAAGGAACTGGAGCACCTTCAAATACAACAGGAATGCCACCATATAGAAGCCCTCTTGCAAGCCTCACAGGAAGATCTCAGGAACCTTTTCCTGACTGGACTTGGCAGAGAAACTCCCTCTTCTATCACTATCTTGGACCCCACACAGGAATCTTTTTGTGAGGCTGGATCCTGTGAACTACACCTTTGGGAGATCTCTACTTCATCTGACCTTGTTGCCTATCACACCATTGCAATTCCAAAACGTATCGGCACCACCTGGGTACTTCCTTATGATAAAATGTTTTTATCATATCAGTGGGGGGATAAGAACTGGTTCTTCCCCGCGGACAATACTTACTCCTTTGGCAAGAATACAATTATTGCCTTTAATGCTTTTAACAATGAACCTCCCACTTCCAGGATCACGCTGTATGAGCCCGCCACCAAAATACAAGACTTAGGCAATTACAGGATCCTTACCTGTGATGATTCCACCTACAACATCACCAGATGGCACAACGCCTCCTACAGCGAAATCTTTTCCCTGACAGCTGGTTGCCATATACATCACAATGTAATGATGGTAAAACATCATGGACTTGCAACAGGCAACCAAGTACTGACCTCAGTCTCTTACATCTCCAATCACACCTTTGGCCTACATGCCTTCTTCAGAACCCCTGAGGTGGAATCTGAAACCTACCGCAACATTCGTGCACATATGGATGCCTTGGACAATCTGTTCCAACAAAATAAACCTGTCCTGGAAAATCTTCATAACTCTATTGTCCATGGCATCGCTAACCTCAAACATGAGGTACAGAAAGTGGAACTTATGGTCCAACATGACCTGCTCACTCCGCTACATACTTTCCACACCATGTCTAAGGACTGCAGTCTGCTGAATACAATCCGCAGAATCGTTACAAAGGATTTTGCCTGTATTACCCGATGGAATCCGTTGCATTGGATAAAAGAAGGCATGACATGGGTGGCATTTATTATATGTGCATGGATCCTCAGTAAGGTTGGCTTACTTGTTTGTAGATCTGTGGCGAAGGATGTGACTCTCAAAAGAGAAAAAATCCATCATCTATGCCCCTACTTCCCTACAGGCCTAACTATCTCCTTTTGCTCCTGCAGAATGCCTCCACGTAAGAGATCTTCCAGAACTGTCAGACGTCACCTCCCCCGTTCTGAGAACACCTTGGACGAACGTAATCTACAACACTTTACCCACTGCCCTCTTTGTTACCAGTTCCATGTAAGGAACTTCTTTCTGCTTGCAGCCCTCAAAACTTGGAACTTTGACACCTTCTACACATTATATAGATTAGCCAGACTGTACTCCCCCAGAGGGGAGACATGCCTCCTCTGCTCAGATTCCTTCAGATTCCTTTATAATGACCCTATGCCCCGTCTAGCTTCTCTACTTTGTCATTTATGGACTCATCAACACTTTTTTGCCAATCATTGGCGATTATTTTCATGTGATCGCCTATACCCTAGACATAACCAACTTCTTCTCGGCCTTCTCATGGAAGCCCTGAAATCTGACCATGAGTACCGTGGCTTCTCTGATGCCTGGCAATGGTATATCAATATTCATCTTTCTTTGAGGAAAGGACCATGGGGAAGATACTTCCCTGATTTCTCCCTTCTCCACAGGAACTATATTGTCCCCTATAGGATTAAAACTGCTCCTACACTCCAAATACTCTGCTGGAAAGCTATCCTGCAGCCATATTTACTAAATCTCTGGAAATATGTTGAGCATCACCATGATCTCCCCGTCCTTCTCTTTCCTCCCAATTTTGCCCTCACCGCCTCTGAGGTTGACAACCGAGATAATATTGATTACTTTCCCTTCCGCAGCTCTTCCTAACCCATTGGGTGTTCACTTCATTCTGGTATAATGGACGACCTTTTTCAGGCGCTATGTAATAGTCCGTTCCCGGAACCGCTGCTGGACACTGCAAGATATACAACAAAATACAGGACTGTACATCGTCGTTGCAGGCTCTGTATATGACTGCATCCTTTTGACCCACAGGATGCCCGATCATATCCCATGGATCATGGAGTACAAAGGCCGGGACGCCACCCTGGACATCCTACATTTACCGGGACATGACAATTTGTTACAAACTTGGCAGCCCTTTAAGGTCGGAAGATACGCGGAACCTGATCTCTCCTCAGACCTGACTGCTCTCTTTGGCGCGGAAGCCACCCCTTAGGGTGTCTCCCGTGCCAGGGGGTGGACTGTATGGAACATTGCTGAAGTGAACCAAACAACTCCCATTTTGTTTTCTGACCCCATTTTGTGAAACTTATAAAAAACATGTTGTTTGCTGTGATAGATCAAAACAAAATGTGTGTGTAGTGTTAAGATAAGTAAAGTGACGAGCGGTGATGCACATAGTGACTATGCAGTCACTGAGAAAAACATTTGGCAGTTTGTTTACACCAAATTTGCATTAGTTTTAATGGTAAAACTGGTAAAAATATTTACTAGATGAATTTGCAGAATCCAGGACTTGAAAAACAAATTAGGTAATGTGTGAACTTGTTTTGATGTGACTATATAAACTGCAGACTGATCAGGAGTGAGCGGGCACTACTCCACCGACAGAGTCTGTCACTATGTCCCGCTGACAAGTGACAAGACAGTGCTCCCCAGCTCGAGGCCCCTGGTCGCTGCATGCTGTTACTCCGATGACTGATTGCTGTTTGCTGTGAACCGAGCATCAATAAAACCTCATCTGAGAACCAACAACTGGCTACGTGAGTGTTATCTTATTCCTACCCGGTTCCCGATCCAGTACAGGCCACAAGTGTTGCGACGTGCTGGTGACAGGAATGTTATCACATAATGCCAGAATGTCATAAGATGAATACCTACAGGACCAGGAGATAAGAGGGGAGAATTTTCCATGACTTCGATTTTCACCAGTTTAAAAAACAGGAACTATTTCCTTTTTTTCAAATTTACTGGTGCCTCAGGGCTTACCAAATTCAGCACCATTCAGAGTTGCAGGTCTTCCTTGTGGTGATCCTCCCTATTTCTTGTTCCCCTGTAAATTTCAAAGAATACAGAAGCATTCAGCAATGCCCTATTTTGGGAGCCTTCAACAGGGTTGATTGTGCATATGAGTATTGATATTTGAGTCTTTCCAAGCCAGTGGTCTATCATCAGACTCTCACCTTTGTGGGAAGGTAATGAGAAGCCAATTAGTTATGTGTGCACAAGCAAGATGGTTCTAAGCCTTTGAGATGGCTTGATAATCTTTGATGTTTCTTTTTTTTTGTGGTGCTAGAGATTTGAACCCAGGGCCTTGTGCTTGTGAGGCAAGCACTCTTTCAACTGAACTGTATTCCTAGCCCCGTGATGTTTCATAATAGAATAGAAGGAGATCAGCTTCTTGTGCTCATTCAAAAGTGAGCACAGGGTACTCAGTGAACCTGAATTAGATTAATGACTGTCCCATGAAGAGAGTGTTTACCTAGTCCTTTTCCATTATTCAAAACTGAATTGTCAGTCCTTCTCTCTGCTTTAGTAACCTTAGCTATTGAATAAATATTGCCTTCTGTGTTGGTTCTTTGTTCTTCTACTGGGGTCTTCTTTTCAAATTTTGGTTAGAAGAATAGAAAGAAACTGTCTTCAACAACACACACAAAAGAAATGACCTGCTGTGACCTTGAAAGAAGCCCTTCAATTGATGAATGGATAAATAAAGTGATACATATATATATATATATACATCTCATCCATAAAGAATAATAAAATTATGACATTTGCAGGCAAATGGATGCAATTGGAGAATATTATGCTAAGTGAGATAAGCCAATCTCAAAAATCCAAAGGATGAATGCTCTTCCTGATAATGATAACACAGAGTGGGGGGGTGGGAAGGAGGTAATAATGGAGGAAAGAGGAACTGTGTAGAGAGAAAAGAGGGGTGGAAGGGGTGGAGAGGAAGAAAAAATAAAGGAATGAATCAAACACTATTATCCTATGTAAAAGTATGACTACACAAATGCTATGCCTTTACTTTATGTACAAACAGAGAAACAGTATGTATCCTATTTGTGTACACTAAAAAAAATTTAAAAAAAGAAAACCCTAAAAATAATATAAGGGAATAATAACTATAAAACATGAATAGAATAAGGTGAGACATGAACGTATGTCACTAAAAAAGTCTATGAACCTAAAGCAATTTAAAAAGTAAACATTCATAAGAGAACAAAACTTACAAAGTAACAGTAATAAGTTCTTAATATTCATAATTTATTTAAATATGAATGGATTATTAATAAATGCCAATCAGAACACAAAACATGACTGACAGGATTAAATTGAAAATTTTCTGTATGCTATCTACATGAGACTGTTTTTAAATCTATGGTCACTTTTAGTAAAATTGAAATGATGAAAAGCATATTACATACAACACTGAAAAAAATAAATCAAAGATGGCAATAACTATGTTAAGAAAAACAATTAAGCAAAAAGTTATGTGAGATAAAAGTCTTTATAAGTAAAAATAATTTAAGAAGAGATAATTATAAAACTAGATAATTATTTTAATATAGAAGAGACCACTCTCTAAAACATAGACATAGTAAATACATGTGTAACTCAGTCATACTTCCAAATATAGAAAGAAAATGCGGAGAGAATTGATAGAAATAGTAAGACAGTAATATTTACAGACACTAATCCCCAATGAATGTAACAGAAAATAAAACTAGGCAGAATGATAAACAATGTCTAGAAGACATCAAAAAATATTATAAAGCAGCTAGATTTATATATTCATTCTTCTCAATAGTTCATAAAATACTCTTGATTGACCAGCTTAAAAACAGATATTTTCTTAAGAAATGACAATATTTACTTTTCTGAACATAATATAATAAATTAAAAATCAAAAGGGGAAGAGAGGTTGAAAACTCCAAATATATGTGGCAATGGTGTACTCCTAAACATGGCATTGTTCAAGAAATAAAAGATAAAATTAGAAGCTATCTCTAATACCCAAATGATCTAGATACTCCAGGTAGTAGCTATCACATCCCAATATTATTTTTAAACATTAAAAAGGTATTTTTAAAATCCCATGTAATTCAAGTGCTTATAAATATTTCAAAAATATTCAAAATTGAAATAAATTTGGATAATGTTTTCTTATTTTACAACATAACAAAAACTACAGTATTCAATACATTAATACTTACATGAGCTTAGACAAGTTGAGATATTGAACAGAACAAAAAGTACATCCTCACTTATAAGACTGAATCATGAAATAGTTACACATTTGTAATCATTAAATTATTCATTAAGTCCAACAGGGGAAGAAAAAATTTCTTTCACATGTGTGAATGAAAGCAATTTAGAAAACAATGATGTAATATTTTTTTAACTTTAAAGGATGAGAAATTGCATAACATCTATACTATGCATTCACCTTGAAGACTTTATGGTTACTGAAATAACCATTCATAAAAAGTCAAATCTTGTATGATTCTACTTATATGAGACATATAAAGTAATCAAACCTACTGAACAGAAGGAATGGTGTTTGTTATGAGAGACAAATTAGCACTTTCTTTTCATGAAAATCTAACTTTAATTTTGGGAGATGTAAACTACCTAGAAAAATGTTACAAGACAATTACAATTAAAACTATTAATACTTAAAATATGGAAAGAATAAGTTTAATTTCATGTTGTCTGATTGCATTTAAATTTTAAAAATGCATTGAAGATAAACAGAATTGTAAAAGTATTTAAAAGTTTCTTTAAAATGCTAAAGTCTTTATTCTTGACAAAAGAACAGTTTTGTCAATAAATAGTTGATAAGCATGCCAGTGATACTAACTGCCAAAAAGGTGGAGGAAGGAGAATTTCAAATTTGAAGACAATTCAAATACCATAGCAAGAACCTATTTCAAAATAAAAATGAAAATAGACTAGGGATTTGACTTAGTATTATAACACCCCTGAGCTCAAACATCAGTATAGGTACATAGGTCTACATATATTTATTTAGATAGATTACACTAATACTTAGATGGACTAAAGAAACAAGACACAATATACAGTCATAAAGAAAACAGGAGTAATGTGTATAAAAGCAAGTGAAATATGTAATTTAATTGAATATAGACACATGACTTATGCATCTTTCAACTTATATTGTTCCAAAATGTGAAGTACAGACAATGAACATTCAACCATAATATAAAGATTACAGAAATAAATACATTATTCATTTATGAGAGGAAACCTACTCCTGAATATAGAACCTACTCCAAACAATAGAACACACAAGGGCACACAAGATAAAAAAATTAATCCATAAAATCATCAACAAATATATTATTTTTAAAATTCTTTATAATAATATTTTTCAGTCATGACCATACACTTACAAAGAAAATGCATTGTGAGTAAGGAACATTCATACATGGCTGACGGGGTCCAGCCCTAGCTGGAGTCCATGGGTTCCACACCGGTAAACAGGGAGTGGGGAAACAGTGTCAGCGATGGATGGAGAGTGAAAGACACAGACTCTAGTTCTGGTGCAATCAATCCCACTTTATTCTGGGGAAGACTGGGTTTATATACATTTTTCTTCAGGCTATAATGGCAGTCTTGTGGTTAATATTAAAGAAGTTTCCAAAGCATAGGCAGAAATTGTTTTTAACAAGGAACAAAAAAATTATGAGAAAACAATAACCTTACAGATTATCCTTACCTAATCACAATTGTTTTAAGAAAATCTAACTATGTTGATGAGCTAATACAATATTTACTTCCTTAATATCTAAACTCTGTGTGACCTAAGACTATTCTTATTATTCTTGCGGTTAAAACAATACACAAGTAATCTCTTGTGACTATCTCTACTAGGTCCATCTGGTTAATATCTAAATTGCTGAGTTAAGAGGTACAGTAGGGCAGCGGTCCCAATTTAATTGTGTACCAATGTTTATTACAGGGGTGACATATTCTTTGTAGGAAGGAAGGAATGATATGAAACATTATTCTCTTACCTCACCACCACACATGAACAAAACCATCGTTAAAATTTAACCAGCCTGTTGGAGACAAAGGCAGATCTACAACTATTTTCTCCAGAGGCTTTCAGAGACTCATTGTACGGTTGCAAAATTATTTTTAATTTTGTTAGTGGTAAAGACCCATTGTTTTTCAGATTGTAGGTAATATTTTCTGGAATTTTTGTTGTATTCCCTTCATCCCCTTAAGCAATCCATTCAGACTGAAATGAGTAATATATTATCAGAGAAAACACCATGCTTCGGAGCAAAACATCCGGCAATTCCTTTTAGGATGAGCCTTTGCAATCATTCTCCAGAGGATCTTTGTCAAGCACTGGATGGAATTCCGGATGCCCCCGCACATGGCAGAGAATATTAACTAAAATTCCAGTAAAATAATTCATAAAGAGTACTAAAGAGATAATTTGAGTGAATAAATATCTAAACCATATTAGATAAACTGATTTAGGATACTAATATTGTAATGATTTAATCTAGAGACATTCAAAAATTTGAACAAGATTTCTAAGAATCTTCAAAACCAATAAAGAGATGTAAAACCATGCAGATCCTAACAGACAAAGTGAAGTACTTTTCTATTTCTTTGAATATACTGAGACATCATTAAAGGAAAGAAGGAGCCTAAAATAGTTTGAAAACATGATAAGCATAGGGAAAGCATGCCCTTCTATGACTGTAAGAAAAATATAACTGGGTTTCTGACAATTTATTTGTTGGATAAGAACTTCTCAATTAACATGTTAAATGTAGTTTCCTACTAGAAATTTGAACCTATCATCAGTAATCTTTGGTTTTCTTCATTTCTATCCATATGTCTATATGGTGAATCTTAGAGTTTGGCTGTGAAGAATACTGCAACAGTTTATGCGTGATACAATAAAAAATTTTTAGTGGTGAAATCATTGGGTTATAAGAGCATTAACCCAATCAGTAAATTAATCCTTTGGTAGAATTAACTGAGCAGTAGCTTACTGTAGTCTGGTAGGATGTGCCTGGAGTGGGTGGATTATTAGAGGTACACCTCTAGGGTATTCATTTTGTATCTGTACCTGGCCTGTGGAGTCTATATCTCTCAGTTATCTGATCATTACATGAGTCACCTCCCTCCACCAAACCCTTCCAGCATGATGTTTCCTCTCATGTCAATCCCCAAGGAATGGAGTTGGCTTTCTATAAACTGAGACCTCTGAAACCATGAGACCCAAATAAAATTTTCCTCCTTAAAATTGTGTGTAAGGTCACTTGGTCACAGCAGCAAAGAAGTTGAACAAAATAGCTACTGTCTCTTGTCTCATTGATTTCCATGGCTCTTTCCTTAGGTTCAGAAATGTGACAAGGGATGACTCAGAGAGAAAGAGAGATTTTTTATTTGAAAATGTAATGAGTGTTAGAAATTCTCCCGTTAATCACTGGTGTTCATGACCTAGAGTGTTCATTAGAGTAATACCAGATTCTGGGACATTATTTCTACAAATGTTTTCTGACAGGTCCATTAGAATATATAAGGAAGATTTCAATCTAAAAGTTCTGAGCACAGCTTTTAACTATCAAGTGTAAAGGGAACAAATCAAAGACAAAAAAATATATTGGACTTTAAGGTGTAATTCACAATATTTTATACTGTTGAATTATGTGACAAGTCTGAAATGAGTGATCTATAAGAAAAAATGAGGGTAAACATAAAAAATATAATTAATATTTTCTTGTCTATATCAAAAATTTCCCAATCTACTCCATGAAAGTATCTAAAACTCATTTATGCACAGCAGAATCTACCAAGACATATTCTACAAAGGAAGGACATTCAATATGGACAATGATTAAAGAATTCTTGAGGGAAGTTTCACTGGCCCAGAAAGACAAGGTTTATGGCATTCTCCAGTATCACATCTGTGTATAAATTCTGTCCAGGCATTGCCTTTCCTCTTGAGAGAAATCAATGGGCACATTCGTGAATATCAATGGATCCTGAGATAAGAATATGAATAAATGGCACACTGGTCATGTGATCATTGAGAGCATTTTTAATTTGACACAATGAAAGTCAGGAAACTGGCTCTAAAAAGATGAGGTATGTCAATTATTCAATAAGATAATTTTTAAATGAAGCATGGTTGCCTAATATATTACTCTGAGGAAAGGTGAGAACCTAAGTAAAAAAATAGTGTATATGCTATACTTTTGTGAAATAAAATATAAAATTAAGATAAACATAAGAATATACATTTGTGGGCTATATTTATATTCTATAAAATAAATTATGTATATGTCTCAAATGAGAAATTTATAGTGAGTTAGAAGATTGCTTCCTAAACTTTAATGAGCACAAATATGGATTGTATGTTGCTAATATGAAGACAAATACTGGCATGGGATTTGTGTTTTTGAATATGTATCTTGCTCTCTAGTCATGCCAACACTACAAGTCCAAGAAATCCTCTTGAATAGCAATGAGGTAGAACACTAAAGGAAGAGTATATTGATGAATTTGTATTCAAATAATTTAAGTTGCTAGTGTATCTTGCTACAATAATAAGTAGCAACAAGAATCCTCTTTGATTATTTCAAATATATATATCTCCAAGAGTTTTTCATATCTTAATTCATATACCCAAAATAATCTATTGAGATTGAGATTGATAATAATTTTTTCTTTGAGGAAATTTTGTCAAACATTCAAGTAATGCTATGCCTGGCATTTTTGCAAGTCTGCCTGGCCTATAATTCATAAAAAGGAAAATAAAAAATACAGTGTGAAATTAAAAAGAATTTTCAGAGCAGTTATTGACACTTACTATAACTGAGAAGAGTAATGGAAACAAGTTGAGAGGCCCATGAAATCAATTTGATCAAAGGATACATTTTAGCACACACATTAAAATGGCAACTATTTATTTAAGAAAACAGACAACTTTTCATGTAATTTTAAGTAAATACATTCAATTGTGTAAAATTATAAATCAACTTGGGGTTGATGCCTTGTTTTTTATGAAAGCACTGAGATTCACACATTAAAGAACAGAATATAAAGAGCTACAATTTCTGAGTCTTGTATTTTCTTTGATATCTTTCACTTATCTCTGAGCTATATTTTAGAATGTAAATGCACTTAGAAATAGGATTCTTTTACTGAAAATATAGAAAGTTTAGAATTTGTATGCCTTTAAGCTTATGGAGTAATAAAATGAAGACATATAAAATATGGTTTGCTTCTAACCTCCAGTTACAAAGACAATATAGTGAAAAAAAGGGGGGGGGTGTATTTTTTTCTAGAGAAAGTCATATATAAAGAGAAATTCAAAATAAAGAAGGGTTTCTGCAAAAAATTTGGTCATTTATACAGATTATTTGCAAAATATTTGAGGAGATGCATAATGAAAATTAGAAACCTCTTAACTTCTACTGGGGAGAACCTGGAAGATAGATTTTGTAGAAAGTGTCAATGCAAATAATAGGACACCATCATTGCTGCAATATGCATGGCCACAATGAAATAAAAAGTAAAGCATTATGTCAATCTTCTTTGGATATGTTTTACTTGAAGCTTGATTTGTGTGTGTACCTCACTTTTTAAGTACTAAGATGGTGGTTCAATAGACACTTTACTGTTCCAGAGAGTGAGTTTCTTCATTTTTTTTCTGGATTGCTGTAGTATATTGTATATCTTTCTAAAATAAACTATGAGAAAGCGACTCATTTAATGAAAGAGATGCTGGAAGATTCAAGATTAATGTCGTCCATTATTGGCACATAAAACTGAGTGAAAGATCAGTTAATTGTGCTCATAGAGTTTTGGCCCCATGGGAGAGGTACAGTCAAGTCCAAAGTCATTGATGGGAAAGATGAAGAAAGATGGATTCTCAGAGCATGAGTTTCTAGCTAAAATCTGTTTCTTGCTCACTATGTCAATTTTTTCTCCCAGTCCCATCAGGCTGATTCTCTAGGTTAATATGGTGTAGACCATGTTTTCTGTAGTAAAGAATATGATGGGCTAAACCCAGTGGCAGTGTTGAAAAGTTTCCCAAGTTACTTTTGCTCAGACTTTTCCAGGGAAGGTGGAGAGAGGGAAAGAAGGTGCTGGAACAAAGTGATGGCTTGGCATAGGGCTTTGGAAAGTTCAGAGGAATGAGAGGCCCAGAAGGCAGAATATACCTGGATAGCAAGGGAATACTATGGCCATGAGAGTTTGCAATGTCCCTACCAGGTAGAGCAGGCCAAATCCTTCATGCATGAGCAGATGGAGTCATGGGGAATGAAAAACACTTGCCTAACCTGTCTCCCATGTTAGGCTGACCCAGCCCCATTAAGCACATGGTGGGCAGCTTGTGAAAGTGAAGGTTAGGAGAGCACATTGTTGGACAGGGCATCATGACAGATACACTTAATCTGATTTCTGGGGTGAACTCATTTATCCCCATCCATAAAAGCCTTGTGACATTCACAGAGCTGAAGGATGTATTGCTGGCTGAGAATTTTGAAACGCTTCCTCTAGTGAGACTGGGTAGAGGTTGTAGGGTTGGGATGGTGACTGCCTTGAAAAAACAGCTAAAAAATGGAAGAATTGGTGTTTCCAGGACTTCAGAGTCAATGCCTGTCTGATAATAATCATGATTCAATGTTCCAACTTCAGGCTAATTTGCCTAATGAGATTCATCCAACCTAACCTCTGTAGGCACCAAAGAGAGAAAACAGGACTTCCCAAGATGCAAGGGGATAAAAAGTGGCCAAGAAAAGCAAGATATGACTTCCCAGAATGCAATGGAAAATGAGTCTCTTCTAATTATTCTCTTTCAAATATTTATGTTACCACAGGCAATGAAAGTAATTCTCTTTTTAATGTGCATTTTATTAATTTTTTATTTTATCTGAATGGAGCATCCAGATTAAATGTAAGAAAGGAAGTATGATTTATTTCTTTATCAATATTTAAACACTCAACAATAACATCAAAGCAAATCTATGGCACTAACACATTCACATGTCAAAAAGAAAATATGTTCAACACTACAGGTCATGAATCCATCACATGAATAAAACTGAAGTCTAAAAATTGAGGGAAAGCTCCTAAAATAAAGGGCTACAAATTAGCTATTATGAGAAAGAAATGAAGTAGTTTCAGTCCTATTAACACAAAAATAAAAGTAGGGAAATAAAAGTTTGCAAGTTAAAAGTGCATTGTATTTTGTAAAAGAAAATGCAAATCCTGACATGAAACATACTTGAAAAACAGCTACATATGCTTTCTTCTTTTCTGGTCTTCTTTCTCCAGAGTGATTATCCTCAATTCAAATCTACCTCTTGAAAATCTGCCTCTAAATGCATCAAAATATCAGAGAGCGTGGACCTTCATGGACCTCATTTTGTAGCCTCAAGATTAGTTTCAGGTTGAAGTCATGGAGCTCAGGTACTTCTTCTATCAAATTATATTGATACAGTTTAAATGAGAAATTACCCACTATTATGTGAGTTAAGTAGTCAAATTCAGTGTTTTTTTTTATATTGTTTTGTACTATGTATTGATCCCACAGACAATTTACTGATTTACCACTGAGCTACATAGATAACACACCTTATTATATATATATTTTTTGTGAGGCAGGATTTTACTAAATTGTCAAAGCTAATCTCAAGTTTTTCATTCTCCTTCATTATCCTCTTGAGTAGCTGAAATTACAGGTGCACATGACCATACCTGCCTAAACTCAGAGTTTCTAAGAAGAAAAAATATGTAAAGCACTTACAAAATATACCTCAAGATAAAAAAAAAGTATTTTTCTCTTTCAGAAAACATGTATGTCATTTTTTTGCTATGTTCGTAGTAATAATTTACTTAGTACATAATAAATCTTATGTGAATAATTCTAAGATTTGTCAAGTGCTATGCTGTATATGATTATTTTGGTCAGCTATTTTGCTCCTGTGACTGGAAGATCTGACCAGAACAATTGTACAGGAGGAAAAATTTATTTGCGGGCTCATGATTTCAGAGGTTTTAGTCCATAGAAGATTTGCTCCATTCCTCGAGGTTTGAGGTAAGGTTGAACATCACGGTGGAAGAGTGTGGCAGAGGAAAACATCTCACATTGCTATCAGAAAGAAGACAGTCTCCAATTGAAAAGGGAGCTGAACCACAGCCATGACAGACTGCGTTTAGGGCATGAAAAATTTCAGGCCTAGGTTTCTATCAGGAGTTAATGAGCCAAAATCTAACATTCTAAACCATATATGTCAATATATTAAGACCTGGGAAGCCTAAGCCAATGGAAACATGCCAAACTACACATGCTGAAAGATCAGCCAATCATGTACTTTGCTTTGTTCAAATTTTCTGCTCTACTGTGGAGCTCATAAAAATCCCACTGAATTGAGACTCGGGACCCTCAGCCAGTACCTGCTGCATCAGTGAATGCTGTGAGTCCAAGCTCAAGCTTGCAATAAAGACCCTTTTGCTCTTGCATCAGAGACAGCTCCCTGGTGCTCTTTGGGGATTCATGATCTGGGCACAAAAGTTGAGGGCTCATCCGGGATCCTCCAAGACCCCTGGGATTCCTGAACAGAAGGGACGATCAGCAGCTGGTAAGTGTGTCTAAGTCTCTGTGTGTCTGGCGCTTTGTTCCTGAAGAACTTGAAACTAGACAGGTTTCTGTAGAGGCCTTTCGTATTAGAGTTATCAGAGAACCTAGGTGAATGTGCTGGAGAGTCGCCAATGGAGGGTCTTGGAAGATGTTCCAGGCCCTCCTGAACGGAATGTAAGTCCCCTTAAAGAACTTAAAATTGGTCAAGTTCCTGTAGGATTTGAAACTGGTCATGGGTCGCTCCTGCTTTAGGGTGCGAGGCCATTGGTTGACTTTTGGTTCTGTTTTAAGTCAACCTCTGGCATTTTTCTGTTCTTCTTTTGTTTGCTTTTTTAAGTCTTGTTTGTGACTATTTTTGTGACTGACAACACGGGACAAACTCAGACGACTCCCTTGATTCTGGTGACTGATCATTTTAAGGATGCATGTGCTCACACCAGTAAACTCAGTGTGGATATAAAGAAAGAAAAACTAATGATTCTTTGCAGATCCAAATGGCCCACTTTTGGAGTAGGTTGGCCACCTGAGGGAACCTTTGATGTTTGGAAGATCAGAAGTGTAAAATCAAGGGTCTTTCTCAGTGGACCCGGGGAGAACCTGGACCAAATCCCCTATATTTTTGTCTGGGAGGATCTTGCCAAAAATCCCCCTCCCTACTTAAAACTACTTATTCCAGCAGAAAAGATTCTGGAACTAAAGGCACAATCCACAGAGGAAGATCACCCCAAACCTAAGCCTTCTGTTCCCTCACATTATTTGAGCTCTATTTTTCAGGGAAACATGGAGGAAGAAGTGATCTTTCCTCCCCAAAATCAACCCAGGATTCTAGCACCCCCTGAAAACTGGCCCCACTCAGCTGGCACAGCTGCGACCACCCAACTGGTCACAGAACCAGTAGCCATTACCCAAGCAATGAGTCACCAGGCAGGTTTCTCCCTGCTCAAGAACCAGCAGATTCAATGGTCCTTCCCCTCAGGGCCATGGGGTCCCCTGATGAGGAGGGAAACCAGCAGTACCATTATTGACCCTTTGCCACCAGTGATCTCTATAAATGGAGGCCCCATCAAGATCAACACCAAGGTAAGTAAATTTATCTCTCCACATACCCCACATCTGTTTGAGGTGAATCTTTCTGTCTCTTTATTTTTGGAGGGCATAATGGGCACCCATTGGCTACTTAAATGCAATTAGTGCGGCTGCCATCCTTCAAGACTCAGGTGAGAGGTTTCTGGCTGAGGCAGTTTCCAATTACCTGCTCTGTACAGACCAGGCATGTTGGGCTCTCCCAAAGCCATTTCCTACTTTTCTGTCCAGGCCCTGAGCTCAATTGCCACCAATACACTGTGTCCCTAGTCCTAACATACCCAGGATGCGTGGAGGCGGAGGAAGGGTTGAAACAACTGTGGGGTTCTCTGGCCCGGGCTACTCTTGAGTGGATCCCAAAGGCTCCTTCTCTGGACTCACCCTCCTGACCACACTAAGGGATATCCAGGGTGTTTGGTTGACGAATGGCACTGAGACAAAGTGCCAATTACATTTCCTCCACATGGGCTGCACAACACTCCCCCACATCCACTTCCTCCTGGATGTTTTCCTTCCCTTGCAGGTTAGACATTAGGAATTCAAACTGTAGGATTAAGACCTGGTATGATTAGTATGAAAGTGCCAAGGTTCCCTTTGTTCCCATAGTTAGCCTTCACTAGTCTATCTAGAGTCTCCCCATTACTGTTCCAGTGCTTAAATTTGCTCACTGTGTTCTCTTTAAGTTGCAAGAGGGAGGCATTTAAAATCAACCCCTCCTGTGAGACCCTCCAATAAAAGGGCATTATATGCCTAACAACCAATAGATGTCCCCTCACCCTCTGGAGATTCTTTTAGTCTACAGGGCAAAAATATAGGCAAAAATGCACACTTCTTAAAAGTGCCTTTCATATGTTACCATGCTTGACATCAATAATCTCTATCATGAGAGGAGAAAGCCTTGAGAAATTACCTACTAAGGGAGGAAGATAAAGAGGACCCACCAACTTAAGACAGACAAAAATAAATTTAGGGAGGTTTTTGGAGGATCTTAATAAATATTGAGATGTTTCAAAACTTTTGCCAGGTATTTGACTTCACCTGGAAAATTATTCTATTAACCATCTAGTGCACAGGCAGTTCCCAGAAAAAATCCCAACTGGGATGCCTAAAATATTATTATGAGACCTTCAGGAAAATCCTGCTATTTTCATAGAGAGACTCAGAAAGGCAATAAGAAAACTCACCACCCTGAATTCATAGAGGGCCACCTACTTTTAAAAGTATAAATTTATCATTCAGTCAGCCCCAAACATTTAGAGAAATTTAAAAATATTGGCACGTGGCCCTGATCAATCCTTAGATGATCTTCTCCAGCTTGCATCTAACATTTTTAATAGAGATTATAAAGACAAGAAAAGGGACTTATTAAAGATTATTTAAAACCTTAAAGATCATTCAAAGTGACAGAAACGTTTAATGCCTTCCAATAGCCCATGCAATTTACCCATTCTGGGAGCTAAAAAGCAAACTGCCTAGTCCAAAACCTTAGAATAGTTAAGTAGTAATATTCCCCCACCCTGTAGTTCTTACTCTGTTATCTGAAATTCCAGCTGCTACTTTGTTTACTAAGTTAGATTTAAAAGATGGCTTTTCCTGTATATGCTAGACTCTCAATCGCAATTTCTGCTTGCCTTTGAGGAACCAGATAATGTATCTCAACTAACCTGGACAGTATTGCCTCAGGACTTAGAGATGGCCCTCACCTGATCCTGACAAACCTTAGCTAAAGACAACAAAATCCAGAAATAAAACATCTATAGTTATTCTCCAGTTTGTAAATGACATCCTTTATGTGCCTCCACCCAGGAGGAATATCAAAAGGCCATTTCAGAGCTCCTAAACTTCTTAGCGGGTAGGAATTATAAGATCTCAAAAAATAAAGCTTAATTATGCCATCAACAAGTTCAATACTACAGGAAAATAGCCACCATAGGATAATATCCTCTGCCCCAGGAATATCCAAAAGAGGTCTTACTTCAAGTTCCTGCCCTTAGTTTACCTATGGAGCAAGACTTAACCTGTTTGCCACTAAGGGGAAAATAAATCCTGAATAGGCAGCCATAGGCAGCTCAATAACCAATGGCATATCTCAATGAGGAGCTTAGTATAGTAGCTTCATTCTCAAAAGTAACAGAAAATAAAGTCTCATAAATTTCTTTGACATCCAAGCCTGTCCTGATAGAAATGGGTAAAATGCCCTAGGCATAAAGTTCTGCTAAAACCTGTTATCTCAGCTTCTTTCAGATCTCAGTCAAGGGTTACATTGAAATTTAAATAGAGGAAGACTGAAGGCTCAGTAGGAGACCAGTCTCAAACCCAAGAAAAGAAAAAAAGTAAAAAGAGTCTTACCCTAACTCCAGAAAAGGTAAATTTTATGGTGCTTTATTAAATAATTAATGGCCATATCATTTTTCCAGGACTCTTAGATTTTTTGTTTTTGTTTTTCCTTAAATTCTATATTTTTTGAGCTCATGACTTTCTTTTTTGATCAGTTCTATTTTTTTTTATTCAACTAGAGTTTTTAAGCATCTGTTACATTGCAATGGAGATTCACCTATAAAGTTACAAGGCCTTTGATTTTGTGTTATTTTTATGTCATATTTTCTGACATCATATTTTGTCTGTTATGTACATGATATCAAAATTGAGCACTCCTAAAATTAGAATTTAAAAGAAGAATCCAGATACTTTTAATTCATGTGATTTAAAAAGGTTCAATTTAAATTGGGTAAAGTAATAAAAGTAAAATATCTTTTAAAATAATTCATAAGTCTCTAGGTGGCCAAATTAATAAAATATTGATGTTAATAAAACATCTAATATCAATTGTTTCTAGAACTTTTCTTTAACAGGAAAGAGATGGCAAATACTGTTCAGGATGATTGTTTGATATCTTGGTTTTTACAAAAATAAGTGAATTAGAGTTAACATGTATGGGATTACTCAAATGTGTTTGTAGAGACATCTGATTAATTTACAAAACTAAAATGCTAATTGTTAAATAACATTGAGTACTCTTTATCTCCTTAAATTCCATGGGGTAACATAATTAAACATTGGTGTTTTCATAGATTGGTAAATAGAATTAAAATTGCTTTTTTCATCACTAAACTAAAAACCAGGTTACTAAGAGTTATGTCCTAACAAGTACAATTCTATATACAAAGTGCTCCAAAAGTTTCCAATGTGTTTCAATTATAGTACTATAATAACAAAATATTTATTCTTATTAAAATGCAGTAATTTAACTAAATTCAGAAATTTCATAAGAGTTGTTTCAGAATGTGAACAAAAGCGATCAAGAGATAGGAAGGAGAAAATAAAAGGTTCTGGGTATGGAAGTATATTTAGTGGAAGGGAAAAGAAAATATTTCTGGGTAAGAAAATGCTTGTGTGATGAAATACATGAGGGCCAAAGTAAGTCCTAAGAAAGCCTGTGTAAGTAAAGGGCAAATTTCAACAAGCTTGCATGTAACTAAGTTGGTTACATATGTATGTGAGACAATCAATTAACGCTATTTAAGGTTTTTCCTAAGGTCAAATACTACTGTACTGATATAAACCAAAGTTTAATCTATATGTTAAAATGACAAGGATTTCTTAGACTCTTAACCTTGTGTCTATTTTTGTTCTTTAGAACAATTAGTCTTAAAAAATTGAGGTTTCTACAATTATGGTTAAACAACTGTGAGAGTATTGTACTACGTTACAGAGTCTAAATATTTTTAAAAACTAAATTTGGAATGGTCATTCATTGTATATTAAATGTGTTCATATTTTCCAGGTATACACATTTTTAAAGCAGGGAATTTATCAAGCTGCAATTCTCGAAACTAAACTTGTCTGTAATGGTAATTTTAAACTTATAAAAAATAAATTTTATTGTGGATTTATTCTATCATTTAATGTTCTATTATAGGACCTATTATCAATAGGGTACATATAAAATTTGTTACTTTTTACACTGAGATAAAAATTTAAATGTAAATATATTTCTAAAAGTTAGAGTCTGATTTGTTTAAAGGCTAATATCGTGAAACATAAAAGCATTTTGCCATTTTGACACACAAAAGGAAAGTAAAAAGCTCTCTCAGTCTTTCTTTAATTCACATTTTAGACATAATGTTAAACTGTGTTAAAGTTCATATAGACTCAGGAAACAGTATATATAAACTCATTAAAATGATATTTTAAAAAAAGAAAATATCAACATCACAATTAGAACATTTCACTTAAGATTTATAAAGTGTCATGCCTTACCTGTGATAAGGCTCTGTCTCCCACTTTACTGTATGTTAGAATGGCTCCAAAATGAGTCAGACTTCAGCTTATTTAAAGTTATAGTCAAAAGTTTGGTTTTTATTGTAAAAGTTCTGTGATCTCAAATAGGGGCTATAATGTGGTGCTCAGTCAAAATTCAAGATAGCGATTATACAAGCTGAATATATTTTTACTTGTGCTCATTTCATTTTGTAAAACTGTTACCTGTTAATGTTTTGCAGAAGTAGCTGCTTCAAGAACACACAACCTAGGTAACTTGTGATAATAAGCCATCACCTATAGAACAGATAGTGGTAATTTCCATTACTAATACAGACACCAGTTAAATAAAACAGTAAGTAACTATAAAGTTATAGACATTGAAGTTAAAGTCCAGTACTCTTACTTTATGACTGATGAGACTGGTTTGCTGGATGGTTAAGATCAAACTTAGAGATTGAGATTAAATACAGAGGCCAAGATAGACCAGTATTTGCATCTTGCCCTCAGTCAACCTGAATCCAGGGAAAAAGAGGACTTCTATAAGGAGTTTTGCAACTCTGGGTGGGTCACACAACTTCCTGATCACGGAGATTGTTGAGGCCACTAGAGGATGAAAAGTCAATCAGTGAACCTAATGCAGAGGAGGGTCATGGAAAAAGGGAAACACCCCTAATGCTTCCAAGGGAAGCCACCTCATCGAAGAGACCCTGTAGCACTAATGGAGCTAAGAAGCTGCTCTTAAGTTCTCTATGAGTGTCCCCTGTGGGAACTCAGCTGACTCTTTGACAGGAACAGGTCAATTGGACCAGCTTGATCTTAGATACCTGGCAAAACACTTAAAACCAAAATATAGCCATTTTGGGGCATTTAAAAGGAATAATAGTTAAATGTAACTTAAGATGTACACATGTTAGCCCATTGGAATAAAGACTAAAAGCTACAAATGAAAGATTCTTAGGCAAATGTACCTAATAACTATCAAGAAAAACTGCCAGAGTCAGAAGTTTTTAATCAGTTTAAGGTCTACAGACACAAGTAGGCTTAATCTATGTTTGCTAGTAACAGAAATATAGAGATCTCTACTAAACACTGGTTAGACCAATATAAAAGGATATTTTACAAAAATCAGATAACATTAAGTAGCTTAACTATATTCTGGGGACATCAATAACATTAAGAGTTAAATGTTGTGTTTACATTCCTGATAACCTGGACAATGTTAAAGTTCCCAAATAAAGGGCTTGGACTCTTCAGCCTATGTTAGGCCTTATTAAGGGAATAATTTCTCAGCTCTTCCACCTTCTAGTGAGGGATTATTGACTTCTGTTATCTTTATGATATTCATTGGCATGTTCCAGATTCTGCAACATTTATTTTTCACTAATCTCATTTCAGTACTCATGTCTGTTTGTTCTTCTCTCATAAGAAGCACCCACCCCCAGATGACTTTACAACCTGATCTTCCCCAACTAGACTTCTACCTTGGACCTCTCGAATGACCTGATTCATAAAAGGGAACTTCAAACTGTTTGCCCCATGCTGCCCACTTCCAGCTCAAAGCAGCCAGAATGGTCATCACCCACTTTCTCTACATCAGCAAGAAGTTCCTAAAACTAGAGGGGGGAATGCAGCCAGAATTGGGGATAGGCAGTATGTGTAGAAATAGGGGATTGGGTCAAATCAAGGAAATGGAACCATGAAAGTCATCTGCCTCTGGGACCCTTGATTATTTTACTAATGTTGCTTACCTTTGGTCCCTGTATCCTTAATAGATTGGTCAATTTCATGAAGGATCACTGAAACACAACTCAACTTACAGTGCTTATAACTCAATATAGGCCAATACAGGAGGACAGAAACTGAATTTTCAACCCAGGATCCATGATTGGCTCCTCTAGGTACAAGAGAAAGGGGGAAATGAAACAACAGCCATGACATGCTGCATTCAGGGTATGAAAGATTTCAGGCCTAGGTTTCTATCAGGAGCAAACAAGCCAGTGCCTAACATTCCAAGCCATATATGTCAATATGTTAAGACCTGGGTACCCTAAGCCAATGGAAAGGTGCCAAACCACACATGTTGAAAGATCAACCAATCTAGGACTTTGCTTTGTTCAAATTTCCTGCTCTACTGTGAAGCTCATAAAAATCCCACTGAATTTAGACTTGGGACTCTCAGCCAGTACCTGCTGCATCAGTGAATGCTGTGAGTCTGAGCTTGAGCTCGCAATAAAGACCTTTTTGCTTTTGCATTGGAGACAGCTCCCTGGTGGTCTTTGGGGATTTGTGATCTGGGCACAACACAATCTCCAAATAAAAAATATGTACTCCAAAGTAACACTCCAATTCCAGTCTCCTCCACTACACCCTACCACTTCAGTTACCAGTAATTAATCCCTATTAGAAGATTTAATCACAGATTAAGACTCTCAAAACTCAATCATTTCTCCTCTAAACATTCTTGCATTGTCTCACATGTCAGCATTTGGAGGATACCTCACATCCAAACCAAAATATTTGACCCACGACCCCCCAAATCTCACAGTCATCTGACAATGCAAAATACATTTAGTTCATTTCCAAGAGTCCCCATGGTCCCAAGAGTTCCAAGAATACTCAAATTCAAGTCCAAGGTCTTTGATGCTCAAGGCAATCCCACATTGTGAGCTCCTGTAAAAGTAAAAGGAATTTACAAATATCCAACATATAAAATTACTGAGTAAACATTTCCATTTACAAAAATATGGTCATAGAAAGAAGGAATGGGATCAAAGCAGAACTGAAATCCAGTTGGACTAGCAGATCCTTTAGCTCCATATCTAGAATCTTGGTGACATGGCATTGGGATATTTTCCTGAAAGGGTTTGTGTAGCTCCACCCCTGTGGCCTTGTATATTGCAGCTCAAGAGGCCTCCCGGTTGACTTGTCACTGTTCTATTCCTGCAGGTTTCCTAAGACAATATCCCATGTTTCTGGCAATTTTTAATCTCAGAGATCTCCACTGCAGCTTTGACTATCTCCTGACATCTCTGCAGTTTATCTTCTCAGTGGCTGCCTGCAGGGATTCCAACTGTGCTGCACAATTCCTGTCCTCCAAAGTCTTCCTTTGAAATATTGGTGGAAGTTACCCTGACCCCTACCTCCAGCATTCTGCATTCCTGCAGAACCAGCAACTTGTGGATGATTCCAAGGTCTGCTACCACCTTGAACAGTAATCCAACCTTCCAGGGCCCTTGCTGCAACAGCTCCTGAAGGCCTCTGAGTGGCTGAACGCATTCAAAAACTTTCTAGGCTCCCTTGTGCAAGAAGGGTACACCACTGGTCTCTTCCCAAGAAAATTTCAATTTTCTTCCCATGAGCTTGAGATGGAGGTGGTCTTTCTGGATCTTGAGGTGCCCTCAAGCCACCTTTCTCATCATTTTTAGGCATAGTATTTAGCATTCCTTTAGTGGCAGTAATATCTTTATCAACTGCAATGTCTTTATACCTAATTTTAAACTTACCTCTCAAATCCATGTCTTTAAAATCTTTCTGCTCTGCTTTTCCCTCCTGATTATCACAATAAATTGGCTAAAAGATTTCACAATATATTTGCCACACCCTAAATGCTATGCTGCCTACACATTTCTTCCACCAGTATAAGTCCATTGCTTCCAAAATCAGCCTTATAGAAAGTCTCCAGACACAGGCAAAATGCAGACCATGTCACAGTCAGAACGTAACACAAATGGCCTCTATTTCAACTTCCAAAAGAATCCACCTATTCTGAACCCTCTTGGTCCCTGTCTTCACTAATCATGGTCCTATATCAATACTAGTATTCTGAACTCCCACCAGAATGGTCCATAAAATTCACTTACAAAAAATCTAAAGAATGTCCAGCTTTATCTTACATAGTCTTATCCACTTCAAACTCAATATTTTGTGTTGATTATGTGATCTTACAGAGAAAATGACAGAAATAACCCTGCCTACTTTCTGCAATTTGTTATTATGTCATTTAAATGGTAAAAGTATACTGCCTCACCCATAGCATGGGGTGAGAAGTAATTTAGCTCTACTTCCCTTAGACTGGGGTGGCCTCTCCTGATTTAACCAAGTTTTAATATTTAGACATTATCTCTCTCTCTGGTTTAGGGTGAAGGTTATCTCTGAATCTGCAGGTTTCACAGCCTCATATTAAAACAGACTTAGATGATAATATTCAGAGTCCATCTGTACTAAATAAACACAATCATTTTTGTCTTACTTTCTAACATTTCCCAGAACATTTACATTGTACTGGGTATTATAGGCAATCTAGAGATGGTTTAAAGAGCACATAAGTGTGTGCATAGGTTATATACCATTTCTTATAAAGAACATTTACAACTCTGGGTTTGGATATCTATGGTAATTGTGGAACCTATCCAAGCCAGAAATTAAAATCCAGATTTTTGGTGATGATTACCCTCTGCACAATGTTAGAAGTTCACTAGTCCCAAGTACACACTGCAGCATTGCATTCTATCCAGATTCACACTGAATATTGAAGAAAGTTAGTGAAGGGAGCAGGCTTTGAACTCCCCTAGAGTGACTGGGAGAGGCAGAGTTAGGAAGAAGATTTGGATTTACAAACAGAAGTGGGTGAACCTCTTGTGATTGGAGTGAGATATTCATGTGCTGAAACTCTAAATTTTGGGAATTAATAAAATCAGACTTCCTTTGTGTCTCCTCATAGTCTACCCTTTATAAATACTCCATCTGTCATTGAGGGACACAGGCCATTATCTTCATTCCACTTGCCAGGCACAGCCTGGGGACATCAAATTTCTTCCAACACCTTCTCATTGCTGCCAGCATATTTCTGCAGGACTGGAGGTCCCTCACTCTGCCAAAGGGACTATGGCCCGGGATCAGGTGGAAGACCTGTTCTCAGACTGCAAGAGCATATGCACAGTCAGGGGTAACTTAAACCCCCTAAACCCAGTCTTACCTCTGTCTTTGGACTCATTTTGGCCCAAGCTGGTAGCCTAGAAGTGAGCTGCATGGTGCATTCTGGCTGGCTGAGGAAATCACCCCCTCTGGAAGAGTAAGTGTGATGCTGTGTGAGTGCATAAGATTCAGGGTCGGTACAGTAAATGGGGATTACAGTTCAGGGGTGGACACCAAGTGCCTTCTGCACATCGTCCCAGCTGATCTAGCTGGAAGCTCAAAGAGGTTCAAAGTTTGTTTGTTTGTAATGAGAGTGGATTTCCAGGGCTGGGGGCCATAATCACCACAGAAGTGCAGGCTGCACAGCAAGCAGGGACTGCAAATTGCCTCTGGGACTCTCTGCCAATTTCCCTTTTTCTTGTGCCTTCAAGGTCGCCCCCACCAGTCCAGAACCACAGTGCTGGCACTGCCCCTGAGTTCAACTTATTTAAAGATTTAGGAAAAGGAAGATAGGCAGTGCATTCCCTGGTACCTTACCTGAAGAAGTTGCTGTTGGTTTTAATAAAAGACTGCATTTAAACAGAGAAGCCTGAACAATCTTAGGAGAGGGGCGATCACCCATAGGACTCAGAGTACACCAAGTGATGGTGGATGAGGGGGAATTTAGGGCAGGACCCAGAGAAGACTGATCACTGATGGGAGAGGGACACTCACCCAGAGGATTCTGAATACCATGAGCAATGTTGGGGTAGGTGAGGTTAAGGCAAAATGCAGAAAAGGGTAAACAATGTTAGACTACCTATGATTATACTCCAGAGTCAGAGCAGGCTGAGATAAGATTTATTAGGGGAACTTTGAAGATGGCACAGAGAACACTGAGCTCTACTGGGTGAGGGGCATTCACCCAGAGATCTCAGAGCGTACTGAACACTGCTGATTGAGGGGAGCTCACCCAGAGGAAATGGAGGAGAGGGTACTGTAAGGTAAGTGGGACCCCAAAATAAATTTCAGGAAAAACTGCACACCTGTGTATGAGTGGTGCTCACCACATAACTCAGATGACACTGAGCATTGGTTTATGAAGTGACATTAAGGACAGGACCTAGAGAAGACTGAACACTCAAGAAAGGTGTGCTCACACACAGGAACTAGTGAACTTTGAGCAAGTTATGCATTTGGGAGCCTGGAACAGGACAGAGAGAAGAATGAGCACTCTAAGTTGAGGGTTGCTCACAGAAAGGACCAAGAGAAGAATGAGGAAGAAATTGTTAGGGAAAACAGAAAAAAGAAAGAGAGAAGACTGAGCACTGTTAGGTGAGGGGCGCTCACTCACAGGACCAAAGAAGACTGAGTAAAGACAAGTTAGGCAAATTTAGTTGCTTAAAAAATGAAGACTGAGTCATGTTAGAAGAGAGCCTATCACCAAGAGCATCCAGAGGAATCAGAGCACTAGTAAGTGAGAGGTTCCCACCCAAATGACTCAGAGTACCTTGAGAATATATGGATGAAGAGAGATTTATGGTAGGACCAAGAGAAGACTGAGCACTAGTGTGAGAGGGATGCTCACCCAGAGGACTCAGAGGACCCTTAACAATGGTGCAGGGGTGAAATTAAGACAGGACCCAGAGAAGACTGAACACTGGTGGGATAGAGTTGCTCACCCACATAACTCAGAATACCCTGAGAAATGTTCAAGTATGTGTGGTGAAGACAGGACCCAGAAAAGGCTGAGCCATGTTAGGTTATCTAAGGTCACAACCATGATCAGAGGAGATTGAGATAAGATTCGTTACAGGAATTTAGCACAAGAAACAATGACACAGACCTAGAGCTACTGGGTTAGGGGTGCTAAATCAGATGTCCTAGAGTATACTGAGCAGTGCTGGATGAGAGGCATTCACTAGAGGATACAGAGAATACAGAGTATTGGAAGGTAAGGGGCACTCCAAAATTTTCCTGAATATTATTCAGGAAAAACTAAGCACCTGTGTTCAAGGGGCCCTCACCACAGAATTCACATGATCTTGAGCAATGTTGGGTGATGGGATATTAAGGACAGGACCCTGAGAAGACTGAGCACTGTCAGGTGAGTGACACTCACCCACAGGACATAGAGGAGTCTGAGAAGTATTCCCTTGGAGAACCTGGAACAAGAAAGAAGACTGAGCATTCTAAGTTGAAGGTCGCTCACCAATAGGACCCAGAAAAGATTGAGCATGGGATGGTTAGGGAACTCAGACAAAGGAAATAGAGAAAACTGAGATCTGTTATGTGAGGGGAGCTCATGCACAGAACCCAAAAGAGACTTAGTAAAGCCAGGTTAAGCAAAAAGGAGCAGCTTAAACAAGGAAGGCAGAGCCATGTTAGAGGTGCTAGCACCATGAGTTCCCAGTGGAATCAGAGAACTAATGGGTGAGGGGCACTCACCCACAGAGCTGAGAGTATCCTGAGCAATGGTGGATGAGAGAAGATTAGGGTAGGACCAAAGAGAAGATTGAGCACTGGTGGGAGATGGGTCCTCACCCAGAAGATTAAGAAGATGCTAAGCAATGATGATTGAGATGAGGGTTGAGGCAGAACCAATAGAAGACAGAGCAAAGATAGATGAGGGGTGCTTAACTACAGTATTCAGAGGAGATGGAGTTTTTTATGGGGGGGACAAGAGTTCTCACCTACTCAGAGATTTGGGACCTTTTTGACATTACCCATCATGCCATTGTATCAGTGATCTCAGGTATGGTGGTAAGGGCCCTATTTCAATGGTCTGAAGAACTTCTCCATGATGATGGAAAGTTGTTCTTGGCCACATTTTACACTGTCCCTTGAATGTGTGCATTTTTCATAAGTCAACATTTCTAGAAGGTTTCCTGTGTTGTCAAACGAGAGTAGCCAGTGACCTACCAGAAAAGATCCTGAAAATACTGAAATATATGCTTTCCATTAACTGCTTAGAGGAATTTAAAAAATCCTGAACATGTTACAACACTCATAAGAGCTCAGCCGCTTGAGTAAATGTGTGGAGTTGGTGGAAAGTGGTTCTCAGTGCTATTCCAATTAATGTCCATAAAAAATTGTTTTGTGTTTCCAAGCTTTGGTGAGGATCCTCTGCATGGAGGCAACAAATGTCTATTGAAAGTCTTGGAAAGACGTATCCTCATCTCTCCAAGTTTCCACAGTCATGTTTGCCTAGATATGCAGGTAAGGTCAGAAGAAATGGGATTCACCCAGAGAGGTCACTAATAGAACAAGTTTGCCTAGGACTCAATGGAGAGTGAGTACTCATAGTTGAAATTTGTATACTCATAATACCCAGAGGAAATTGAGCACTGGTGGAAATGGGATGCTCTTCCACAGGACACAGATGACACTGATCAATGGTGTGTGAAGGGAGATTAAAGACAGGACCCAAAAAAATACTGAATACTGTCAAGAGAGGTGTACTCACCCACAGGACCCAGAGTAGAATGAGCAAAAAATGGTTTAAAAAGTGCAGAAAAAAGAAACATAGAAGACTGAGCACTATTAGGTGACTTGCACTCACAAAGTTGAGAATAAACTCAGTAATGACAGGTTATGTGAGCTTAGAGGGTAAAACAAGAGACTGAGCAATGTTAGGAGAGGAATTATCACCAAGAGGACCCATGGAGTCTGAGCACTCGTGCGTGAGGAGCACTCACCCCCAGTACTCAGAGTACCATGAGCAATGATGGGTGAGGGAAGATTTAGAGAAGGACACAGAGAAGACAGAGCAATGGCGGGAGTGGTGTGCTCAACTCTAAGACTCAGATGAACCTAAGCAATGGAAGTAGAGGGGGGGGGGGTTAGTGCAGGACACAGAGATGCTTGAATACAGTTAGATGAGGTGCACTTGACCACAAGTGCCAAAGGTGACTGACCTCCACTGGAAAAGGGTTACCCATCAAGATGATTCACAACACTTGAACGCTTTTCAAGAGTAATATTCTGTTACTTCAGGGGTTGTGGGACAGTGGTGATTCGTCAAAGTTCTGAAGAACTGCTCCTTGATATTGGGAAGGTTTTCCTTGGCTACATTTCACACTCACACTTGAAGGTATGCATTGTGCCTGATCCAGAGGTTCAAGGACATTTCCTCTCATCAAAAGAAAGCATCCACTGATATATCAGAGGAGATCCTTAAAATACTTAAATATATTTTTCCCATTCACTGTTCAAGAAGTTGTCATAAATCCTAGGCATATATCATCCATAAGAATTCAGCCACTTGAGCACAGGTGAGGAAATTACATACAATGAGTGGTGAAACTAGGTCTTTAGTGCTCTAGGAATTGACATTGTTTGAAATTATCTTTGATATTTAGACATTTGTGAGAAGTCTCTCTGCATGGCAGTTCTAAAGGCCTATTGAGGTTATTGGAAATAGGAAGTATCCTCATCTCTACAAGTTTCTACAGTCATGTTGACCTGGAAATATAGATAAGGCCTGAGATTTTGTACAGATTTTTGCAGAAATGGGGACTCAACCAGAGTGTTTACTAAGGGAAACAGAACTCAGAGAACCCTGTGCAATGGTGGGCAAGGGAAAATTTAGGGCAGGACACAGAAAAGACACAGCACTGGTGGGTGGGGGGATCTCTTCCACAGTACTCCAAAGACCCTGAACAATGGTGTTTGAGAAGAGTTTTACAGTAGAACCCAGAGAATACTGAGTCAAGTTAGATGGTGGGTCCTTGACCACAGGATCAAGAGAAGGAGCTCTCTTGGTAGAGGGTTTAACTCCTACAGATGTCATAATTTTGGAATCATTTTTGAGAGTGACCCTCTGGTCAGTGTCTCAGTATTATGAGAAATGGTGGGAATGGTGCTATTTAATAGGTGTAAAGAAGTCCTCCATGATGAAGGAAAAATGTCCTTGGTGATATTTCGCACTGTCCCTTGAGGTTGTGCATTGTGCCTGACCCAGAAGTCTTAGAAAGGTTTTTCTCTTGTCAAAAGAGAGTAGCAATTGTCATATAAGATAAGATCCTGAAAATACTGATATATATGCTTTGCATCCACCACCCAGAGATATGGTAGAAATACTGGCATACTACATCACTCATAAGAGATAAGAGAGTTGAAAAAATGTATGGAAATGGTACACTATGAGTGGTGGAACAAGGTCCTCAGTGTTGTGGGAATTGACATAAATTAAAATGCTCTTGTATTTTCAGGAATTGATGAGGAGTCTATCTGCATGGCAGCACCAAAGGGGTATTGAGTTTTTTGGAAAGAGAGAGTATTCACATCTTTCCTTGTTTCCAAAATTATGTTGGTCTGGACACACAGAAAAGACCAAAGATGGTGTACTGACATTACCAGGAACAGGGCTAACCAAGAGAGTTCACTCATTGGAGAGTGAGCACTAGTTGGTGAAATTTGTCCACCCACAATACCCAGAGGGGACTGAGACTAGTGGAATAGTGGCACTGACCCACAGGACTCAGAAGACCCTGAGTAATACTGATGAAGGGAGATTAAGTAAAGGAACCAGAAAAGATTGAGCACTGTTGGGAGAGGGGAACTCTCCCAGGGGACACAGGAGATGCTGAACAATAGTGTGTGAGAGGAGCTTAAACACTCCTCCTTAGAAGATTAAGAACTCCTAGGTGAAGAGTGTTCAACCACAGGGCACAGGAGACTGAGTACTGCAGGCCTGAAGACCTGGCTCACAGGACATTTTATATCCTTAATACTCACATGAATGTAGCAATCACTCTTCTCTTGTTGTTAACTTTTGTGATGTGATCTTGGTGCTGATCTGTGGTCTTATAAGATCTTCCATGTCTCATATGCTCCCCAGTGTCCTCTCTCCATGGTGGTCAGGGAACAGTGTCCATGAGTGTGTGGTGCCCTGCTCAGCCTTTTCTTCTTAACTCCCATACAGTTTGTGATGTCATAATGACCTAGGAGGAGGGGCAGGCACACATGTTTTTACTACTAAGGCCTTAGAGAGTGTGTGGGGCCCTTAGGACTTTCTGTGTCCCCAGTGTAACCTTTCCTTGGACCTAAAGACCTCTGCTTCCCTCTCCCTCTCTCTCTCCCTCTCCTTCTCCCTCTCCCTCAAAGGCAGACATGAAGCTCTTCTGCTTCATGAAATCTCTTGTGTGATTTGCTGCATCCAGAGTGGTTTTCTGGGTGCTTTCAGAAACTATTGTTTTCTACAGTACTTAGTTTTCTTTCATATATACATACATATATATATATATAGTATATATATATATATGATTTATATATATATTATTTAATGAATTTTGATACAGAAACATCCAAATATCCACAATTTAGAGGTTTATTGTTCTCTAAATTATCAAAGTAATCAAAAGTAATGTAATTTTTTACATTATTTTCAATCACATTAATATAACTACTAGTTTATGATTGTGCTCTGTTTCTTGTGGATGACTAAAGAATGATATAGTATACACAATGATTGACCTTGGAATAAATGCTGATAATTAAGTCATAAGAGTATTTCCAAAAATTCTACATGAACACATAGAACTATGATGACAGATTTTAAAACCATGTCTAAAGTAAATAACCTGTGGCTTTCAAAACTTAATTCACTGTAGCTCATTTGTAATTTTTATCCTATGCAAATGTGACATACAAATACTTAGGTGGAAGAATTAAGTGATGGTTCTGATTGAAGAGTTAAGCTGTTTTGAACATTAAGAAAGTATCAAAGTGAAATGAACAAATTATTTTCTCAAAATATCGAAGTACTATTCTTCTTTACCTTACCAAAAAATTTTCATTTGCACAAAATTATTTTTGAATATTTCTCCTATAGTAAGGAATTCTGTTGTCATCAGGCAATAGGAGGTAGCAAGCTATTCCCATAGTAGATATTGCTCATGGCTTTCTCACCAGAATTGACTTTTCCTTAACCCATTCAATGTACTTCAAATTTAATGTGAGGTCTTTCTGGGTCCAGAAAATTTTATCATAGACTGGAACTTGTGTAGTCACTTAGATCCCATTGAAAGATTTTGAGCATGATGTCTAATTGAAAAAGATTGAATCTCATGATCATTGTAGTGAATGCAAAAAGAATAGCAGAGAAAACACTACATTTCTGAACACTATGGTGTGAATTAACCAAAATTAAACTTATTCACATATTTGGACTATGTGTTCTAGCTCAGAAATCAGTAATTTTATGTTTTAGTTAGTAGAAGTAGGATATTATCTTTCTTATAGGCAAGGGGATCTTGGATGCATCCAGGACCAGCCTGACTGTTCTATGATTCCTCTGAACTAAAGGTGCAAGTGATAGAAAGCAGAGACTCCAAGAGATGTGGGCACATTAGAGACACAGAGAAAGTGGTTAGAGCTAGCAATCACCAGTGGCACCCACCTATAATTGAAACCATTGAAGAGGCAGATGTAGGAGAATCACAAGTTCAAAGCTAGCGTCCATAACTTAGTGAGGCTGTAAGTAAATTAACTCTCTAATTTATCCTGGCTCAAAATAGAATATAAAAAGGACTGGGGATGTGACTCAGTGGATAAGCACCACTGGTTAAATTCCTAGTACTAGGAATAAATAGGTAGGTCAATGATAGATGAATAGATAAATAGATAAGTGATAGGTAGATAAAGTGGTTTGAATCCAGAGGGAGGGAGGAAAGTGTACAATGAAAGTTTTCAACATAGGCAGAAGGAGGTTTATTTCAAAAAGTGGGAAGCTGTGTTCTTAACTAATCCTCAGAATGGGAAAAAATAAGGAAGTATTAATTTTTACTTCAAACACATAAATAAATTTATCTAGTGTCATCATTGATATTATAGATGCTAGTAATGTATAATTCAGTGAAATACAGACTATGGATGGTTTCAGTGATAAATTCTTCACACACAAACACATATACAAAATAACCTTTCATTATGTTATTTATTTTTAGGACAAAATTAATGGTTTAGTTCCAAATTTGACTTCAACAATCAGTTGTATTATATATATACTTTACGTAAATTCATGAGACTCTGATTTGAGAATATTCTGTACTTCATAATGTCATAAATAAAACAAATGAAGATTTCTATATATGAAACACATATAACTTGCACCTGAATATTTCATTGGCAAAATCATATATGTAAAATTAAAGAACAAAGTTATTTTCAGTTGTTTAAATAAATCCATGTAAAGCATCTGCCAGTAATAGAAATAATTATTTCATAAATTAGTTTCAATATTTATTTTTATTTTTTTAAATTCTCAATAGTTTTAAAACTTGTATGTTTTATGTTCATATAGTATCATAATTCCCAATATTACATTAATTAATTGTAAGCCAAAATCAACACAATGCATTTTTTTCTTTCTGTAGTGCTGAAGATCAAACCCAAGGTCTCATGTATACTAGGCAAGCACTCTACAACTGAGCTATATTGCCAGACCCAAAGCAAGCTACTGGAAGTTCACTTATAATTTTTCATAATGTAGAAGTACCTGGACACTCATTTAAACTTACACAAACATTTATAGAGGATCATTTAAATTTAGGGGGGCAGTTAACCAGTAATTGAACCCAAAGGCACCTAACTACTGAGGCACATCCCAGCCTTTTCTGGTTAAGGAGGGTGACAAGAATGGAGGAAGAAAAGACTGCATGGAGGGAAAAGATGGTTGGGAGGGGTGGGGGGGAATGAAAAAAAGTAACAGAATGAATCAAACATTACCCTATGTAAATTTATGATCACACAAATGGTATGCCTTGACTCTATGTACAGAGAAACAACATGTATCCCATTTGTTTACAATAAAAAACTACAAAAAATACATAAAACTAATAAGATTGTAAAATATTTGAAAGGTACCTTTAAATTGCTATGTTCTTCATCTTATAAATTAGAACAATTTCATGAATCTATATTTAGAGAGCATGCACATAATCTAGAATTACTATTGTAATTCTGAGACAGGGAGGTAATAATTTAAACCCCATCCTTAATAACTTTGTGAGAAGATTTATACAAATACAAATATAAAGAGGTTGGGGATGTAGCCCATCATTAGAGTACACCTAGATTCTATCCCTCTTACATTAACATATAAAAATTTACATTTATAGGTACATATACAGGATAAGAAACCAATCTGGATAAAATAAAAAATTTACTTAAAAAGTCATACTATTTATACAAACAAGTAAAAGCATATAAAATGTTATTGGCAATAGAAACAAGAATCATGCCAATCTTAATTTCAACAATATCCTAATTTGTGAAGTAATAGAATTGTCATATATTCATAAAATAGAGACAAAAATAAAAGTGTTATGTGAAGTGAGGAAACCTCTTCTACAACATGAAATGTAGTATACAAAAAGAAGAATAAAGAAAAGGAAAATTTAACCAACCATAGATATATTATTTACAAATGCTTTCATATAACTACAATTTGCAACTATCATTACATACAACAAAACAGCATTTATTGTGTATCTTGACTTTCATTTCACAGAATATCCATAACAAGTATTTATTTATAAAGAGCACATCTAAGTGAATTTTAATAAATAAACATATGAATAATATTAAACTGCTTTAGGATATTAATTTATTAAAATAACTTGATCTAGAATTATCCAAAAAAGTGCACATTATTACCTGGAGATGCACAAATAACAGGAAATCTTTTAGATCATGTTGACACTCATTAACAAAGGAGAGTTTGGGTGGTTATTTAAATGAACTGGGACATCGCTGTAGACACAGAAGATTTTAAAGCATTTTAAAACTTGATAAACCTAATGGCAGTATACATTCAATGATAACAGAAGAAATAAACCTAAGCTTCTGAAAAAAAACTTTTCTGCTAGGTAACTTCTCCATCAACATTTTGAAGTTTGCTTCTTCCTTGAACTTTGGGCCTTTCAACTGTGCCTTCTTATAGGTGTAGTCCACAATATTTTTTATCACTGAATTACTCTCTGTATCACTTTTCTAAAGTGAAGGATATGTAACATGCCAAGAAAGGGAGAGATTAATAATTGAAAGGAAAGTCATTAACATTTTATTTATACCAAAAATGCCCTGTTTTTCTTAAAAGTGCAAATATGAAACACATTCTTATAGAGAATTTTCCAGAAGATATTCAAGGGAAGAAAATTAAAAAATTATAATTAAAAAATATAAAGGGAAGTTATGCATACCCAGGAAGACCAAGTTTCTGTAATTCTCTAACATCACATCTCTATGTAAGTTTCGTTGAGGTGGTTGAAGGCATTTCCACTCCTCTTCAGTGAAATCAATGGCCACATCCCTGAATGTCAACAGTTCCTGAAATAAGAATAGGTGAATAAATAGTACAGAGGAGAAGGGAGCAGCCTGAATTTCAACTGACAGTGACTGCAGAACATGAATCTACTGGAGGAGACTCTCAATGCATCAGGCCTTGGGCTGCCCAGAGAATATCTGTTGAAGAGGTGATTGTGTACTGCTAGCCTGCAGACAGACCACAGATTGCCAGGGGATTGTCAGTTGCCTGCTGTTGCCTAGAAGTACACTGCCACAGTACCCACAGTTTTCATTACATGTGGCTGCCACAATTTTGAGACAAGAGCCAGGTTCTGCAGGACCTGTGGAAAAACTGACCAAACCCCATCTCCAGAACCTCTTAACCCAATCAACTACACCCTACCAACAGGGCCCCCAGACAAACTGACCACACCCCACCTCTGGGACCCCTGAACCAGACAGACCACACTATGCTCTAGGACCCCTTTCCAACCAACAATACCCTGCCTCCAGGACTCAAAGCCAACCACACCCATGCCCTGAGCTGCAGATCCCCATTTGTCAACATACTTGTAAGCCAGTGTGGCCATCTTGGATTATCTGGGAAACACAAGCTGCCATCTTTAGGTGTGGAAAATCCCATCCTGAGACACCTACTGGAAACTGGAAGCTCATTGTCATATACCTCTCATGCATCAGGCTACTGGAGACTGGGAGCTTTGAATAAAATATAACTGTTATAGTGCAGAGGTTTATTTTTTCTCCTTTTCAAAAAATTTAAGTTTTTGCTGCTTTACTTTTCTTGCTGTATTTTTCTTTTGTTAACCTGTTTCTTCAGAGTGTCTTTCTCACTTTTCTCATGCTAACAACCAACTTCTTTTGATTACACTTTAACACTTTCTACAATCTAGAACTTCTATATACTCTTTTCTTATCCCATTAAGTTACATCTTACACCACTCCCCATCCTCTTTGTCCTCCAATAGAAACTGCAGACCTTATTGCAAATCTGTTATAATGTAGATAAACTTTGAACTCATCCTGTTTATTATGGCAATATTGTTAATGTCCTTAAAGGCTATTTGGATTAGGGATGCATATTGTCTGTACAGGATGCTGCTAATAATAATCTCCCCTTAAAGAAAAGGTTTGGAAACCTATAGGGTCACTATAAGCCTATAGGAGGTAAACTACAACACCCAAGATCTACACAGCTATAGGGGAAGATATGTGAACAACATGAAAAATAAGGGAAGAAAATGTTTCAAATAAACCTAGGTTCTATATTCAGAGAATACAGTGACAGCATGGTAGAAGAAATGTCAGAAAAGGAGTGCAGAATATACAAAATTAAAATAACTTATAAAGCAAAGGATGAAATAAAAGAGCAAAGGCAGGCAAGGAATGATCACTCCAATAAGCAGTTGAAAGAACAACTGCAGGAAGAAAAACAATCCCTTCAACAAAGAGATAGATATTCTAAAAAAAATAAAAAAACAAGAAAAGAAATGGAAATTCTTGAAATGAAGAAAACAATAAACTAAAAAAAAAAAAACTCAATGAAAAGCATCACCAACAGACTACATCACTTGGAAGAAAAAAACTCAGATAATGAACACAAAATACTTAGTCTTAAAAATAAAGTTGGCCACTGGATCCAAGATGGCGGACTAGAGGGAGGCTGCATTCCTTGTTGCTCCATAACTCCGGTTTCAAGCAGAAGATATCTGTTTCTTGGTAAGGCAGTTTTGTCCCTGCTGTTTACCCCATTTGTCTGCTGTGATCACCTGCAGTCTTCCAGCATATCAATGCATTTTTTGAGTGCAGATCACTCATTGTCAGGTGCCTATCATCTGCCATTTGCCTGCCTCTTGCCTGTCCATCGTCTGCCTTACACCCATCCATCACTCATCGCACAAGATTCACCTTCCAATTGTCCAAAAATAGTCAGCAAACTGATTGCAGACTGCCAGTGGAGCACCAGCTGCCTGCTGTTGCCTGGAAGTTCTCTGTTACAGTACCTGCAGGTTTGAATACACATGGTTGCTGCCATTTTGAGACAACAGCCAGGCCCCATAAGACCCCTGGCCAGATTGACTGAGCCCCGCCCCATCTCCAGGATCCCTCAGGACAACTGATCACTCCCTGCCCCTCGGGCCCTCACATCAACTGACTGCACCCTGCCACCAGGACCCACAGACCAACTGACTGTGCACTATCACTGGGTCCCCAGACTGACTGATTTCAACCAGCCTCCAGGATCCCACAACCATACCAAACACACCCGACATCCAGGACCCCTGCCTGACTAACTGCATCCTGCCTCCAGGACCTCTGGCTGACTACATCCACCCCTGAGATGCAGTTCCCCATTTGCCAACACATTTTGAAGCCAGAGCAGCCATATTGGATAATCCTGGAAGCCATAGCTCCGATCTTTAGGTGGGACAAAACCCATCCTGAGATGCCTGCTGGAGGGTTGAAGCTCATTGTCAGGTACCTCTAATGCATCAGGCTACTGAACTCTGGGAGGTTTTATTATTATATGAATGTTACACTGTAGATTTTCTCTTTTCTCCTTATTGAAAAATTTTGTTTTTATTTCTTTACTTTTCTTGCTCTCTTTTCCTTTTGTTTAACTGTTCCCTCAGAGAATTTTTCTCCCTTTTTTGCATGCTAACATTCAATTTCTTTTGATTACACTCTCACACTTTCTATTATCTAGAACTTCTGTATAATCTTTTCTTATCCCATTAACAGCCACATTCTACAACCCTCTGCATTCTCTTTGTCCTTCATTTGAAACTGCACACCTTATTGCAAATCTGTTTGTTTTACTGAAGATAATATTTGAACTCATTCTGTTTATTATGACAATTTTGTTATTGTCCTCATAGGGGCTATTTGGTCTAGGATTTCTTAGTGTCTGAATTGGACACTGCTAATATTGATCTCCCCTGAAAGAAAAGGTTTTGGAAACCTGTAGGGACACTATAAGTCTACAGGGGGAAATATGCAATACCCCAGATCTGCACTGCAAGAGGGAAAGATATGAGAACAACATGAAAAAACAAGGGAAGAAAATGATCCAAACAAATCTAGATTCTATATTAATAGAATCCAATGACAGTATGGTAGAAGAAATATCAGAAAAGTACTTCAAATTATATATGATTAAGATGATTCGTGAAGCAAAGGATGAGATAAGAGAGCAAATGGAGGCAAAGAATGATAATAACAATAACTGAAAGAATAAGTGAAGGAAGCAAAAGGTAATTTCAACAAAGAGATAGAGATTCTCAAAAAAAAAAAAAAAGAAAATCCTTGAAACCAAGGAAATAATAAACCAAATAAAAAACTCAATGGAAAGCATCACCAAAAGACTAGACCACTTGGAAGACAGAACCTCAGACAATGAAGACAAAATATTTAATCATGAAAATAAAGTTGCCCAAACAGAGAAGATGGTAAGAAATCATGAACAGAATCTCCAATAACTATGGGACATCATAAGAAGATGAAATTTGAGAATTATTGGGAGTAAGGAAGGCACAGAAATAAAAACAAAAGGAATGAACAACCTATTCAAAGAAATAATATCAGATAATTTCCGAAACCTGAAGAAAGAAATGGAAAATCAAATAAGAGGCTTGCAGAACACCAAATGCACAAGATCCACAACAAGGCACATTATAATGAAAATGCCAAACATTCAAATAAAGATAGGATTTTGAAAGCCGTAAGAGAAAAGCATCAGATTACATATAGGGGGAGAACAATATGGATAGCAGCAGACTTCTCAACCCAGACCCTAAAAGCTAGAAGAGCCTGGAACAATATATGTCAAGCTCTGAAAGAACATGGTTGCCAACCAAGAATCCTATACAGCAAAACTAACCTTCAGATTTGAAGATGAAATAATATCCTTCCATGATAAACAAAAGTTAAAAGAATTTACGAAAAGAAAGCCTGGGCTACAGAATTTTCTCAACAAAATATTCCATGAGGAGGAAATGAAAAACAACAATGGAGGCCAGCAAAGGGAGGAACTACCTTAGAGAAAAACCACTCAAAGGAGAAACCAAGACAATTTAAAAACCAAAATAAGCCAAATGACTGGGAATACAAATCATATCTCAATAATAACCCTGAACGTTAATGGCCTAAACTCATCAATCAAAAGAAACAGACTGGCTAATGGATTAAAAAGAAAGACCCAACAATATGCTGCCTGAAAGAGGCTCATCTCATAGAAAAAGACATCCACAGACTAAAGGTGAAAGGATGGGAAAAAACCTACCACACACATGGACTCAGTAAAAAAGCGGGGTTTTCCATCCTTATATCAAATAAAGTGGACTTCAAGCCAAAGTTAGTCAGGAAGGACAAAGAAGAACATTTCATATTGCTTAAGGGAATCATAAATCAGAAAGACATAACGATAGTAAATATTTATGACCCAAACAATGGTGCATTCCTGTACATCAAACAAATCCTTCTGAATTTCAGGAATCAATAGACCACAACACAATAATTCTGGGTGACTTTAATGCACCGCTGTCACCACTAGATAGATCTTCTAAACAAAAACCAACAAAAGAAACCACAGAACTCAATAACACAATCAATAATCTAGACTTAATAGACATATATAGAATATTCCATCCATCAATGAGCGGATTCACTTTCTTCTCAGCAGCAAATGGAACCTTCTCGAAAATAGACCATATGTTATGCCACAAAGCAGCCCTTAGGAAATGCAAAAAAACAGAGATACTGCCTTATGTTCTGTCAGATCATAATGAACTGAGAGTAGAAATCAATGACAAAATAAAAAACAGAAATTACTCCAGCAGATGGAGACTAAATAATATGCTATTGAATAAAACATGGAAAAAAGAAAACATCAGGGAGGAGACAAAAAAATTCTTAGAGGTCAATGAGAATGATGATACAACATATCAAAATCTCTGGGACACTATGAAAGCGGTACGAAGAGGAAAATTCATTGCATGGAGCAGATTCCAGAAAAGAATGAAAAGTTAACAACTAAATGACCTAATATTACAGCTCAAGCCCTAGAAGAAAAAGAACAGAATGATAGCAAAAATAGTAGAAGACAGGAAATTGTTAAAATCAGAGCTGAAATCAATGAAATTGAAACAAAAGAAAGAATTCAAAAAGTTGACAAAACTAAAAGTTGGTTCTTTGAGAAAGTAAACAAACTAGACAATCCCTTAGCCACTCTAACAAAGAGAAGGAGAGACAAGACTCAAATTACTAAAATTATTGATGAAAAAGAAAAAATCATGACAAACACCACTGAGATACAAAACACAATGAGAAGCTACTTTGAAAATCTGTATTCCAACAAAATAGAAACTACCGAAGACATTGACAAATTTCTAGAGACATATGCTCCTCCCAAAATGAACCCGGAGGACATACACAATTTCATCAGATCAATATCAAGCAATGAAATAGAAGAAACCATTAAAAATCTACCATCCAAGAAAAGCTCAGAACGAGATGGATTCTCAGCCAAGTTCTACAAGACCTTCAAAGAAGAACTCATTCCAATACTTCTCAAAGTATTCCAGGAAATAGAAAATGATGGTACCCTCCTGAACTCATTCTATGAAGCTAATATCACCCTCATACCCAAACCAGGCAAAGACACATCAAGGAAAGAAAATTTTAGACCAATATCCTTGATGAATATAGATGTAAAGATCCTTAACAAAATATTGGCAAACCGTATCCAAAAACATATTAAGAAAATTGTGCACCACAATCAAGTTGGGTACATCCCTGAAATGCAAGGATGGTTTAACATCCATAAATCAATAAATGTAATCCATCATGTCAATAAACTTAAGGATAAGAATCATATGGTTATTTCAATTGATGCAGAAAAAGTGTTTGACAAAATACAACACCCCTTCATGCTCAAAACACTAGGAAAAAAAGGGATAGTAGGAACATACCTGAACATTGTAAAGGCTATATATGCTAAGACCATGGCCAACATCATTCTTAATGGAGAAAAACTGAAACCATTCCCTTTAAAAATGGGAACAAGACAGGGATGTCCTCTTTCACCACTTCTATTCAACATTGTCCTCGAAACTCTACCCACAGCAATTAGACAGACTAAAGAAATTAAAGGGATATGAATAGGAAAACAGGAAATTGAGCTGTCACTACTCACTGATGACATGATTCTATATTTAAAGGATCCAAAAAACTCCTCCAGAAAACTTCTAGACCTCATCAATAAATTCAGCAAAACAGCAGGCTATAAAATCAAAACACAAAAATCAAAAGAATTTTTATACACAAGCAATGAAACATCTGAAAGGGAATTGAGGGAAACAACTTCATTTTCAATAGCCTCAAAAAAAAAAGAAAACTTGGGAATCAATCTAACCAAAGAGGTAAAACATCTCTATAATGAAAACTACATAACATTGAAGAAAGAAATTGAGGAAGACCTTAGAAGATGGAAAGATCTCCCATGTTCTTGGATAGGAAGAATTAATATTGTCAAAATGGCCATACTACCAAAAGTGCTATACAGATTCAACGCAATTCCAATTAAAATTCCAATGACATACCTTAGAGAAATAGAGCAAGCAATGATAAAATTCATCTGGAAGAATAAGAAACCCAGAATATCTCAAGCAATCCTTAGCAGGAAGAATGAAACAGGGGGTCTTGCAATACCAGAACTTCAACTATACTACAAAGCAATAGTAACAAAAATGACACAGTATTGGTACCAAAATAGACAGGTAGATAAATGGTACAGAATAGAGGACACGGACACAAACCCAAATAAATACAATTTTCTCATATGAGACAAAGGTGCCAAAAATATGCAATGGAGAAAAGATAACCTCTTCAACAAATGGTGCTGGGAAAACTGGAAATTCATATACAGCAGAATGAAACTAAACCCCTATCTCTCGCCCTTCACAAAGCTCAACTCAAAATGGATAAAGGACCTCAGAATCAGACCAGAGACACTGAATCTTATAGAAGAAAACGTAGGTCCAAATCTTCAACATGTCAACTTAGGATCAGACTTCCTTAACAGGACTCCCATAGCACAAGAAATAAAAGCAAGAATCAATAACTGGGACTAAACTAAACATTAAACTGGGATTCAAACTAAACACTTTCTCTCAGCAAAGGAAACTATCAGCAATGTGAAGAGAGAACCTAGAGAGTGGGAGAAAATCTTTGCCAATCATACTTCAGATAAGCACTAATTTCCAGAAAATATAAAGAACTCAAAAAACTCTACACCAAGAATAAAAATAATCCAATCAATGAATGGGCTAAGGAAATGAACAGACACTTCACAGAAGAACCTCTACAAGCAATCAACAAACATATGAAAAAATGTTCAACATCTCTAGTAATAAGAGAAATGCAAATCAAGACTACCCTAAGATTCCATCTCACCCCAATTAGAATGGTGATTATCAAGAATATAAGCAACAATCGGTGTTGGCGAGGATGTAGGGAAAAAGGTACACTCATACATTGCTGGTGGGGTGGCAAATTAGTGCAGCCACTCTGGGGAGTAGTGTGGATATTCCTCAGAAAACTTGGAATGGAACCATCATGTGACCCAGCTATCCCACTCCTTGGCCTATACCAAAGGACTTAAAATCAACATGCTACAGAGATACAGCCACATCAATGTTCATAGCTGCTCAATTCACAATAGCCAGACTGTGGAACCAACCTAGATGCCCTTCAATTGATGAATGGATAAAGATACTGTGGTACATATATACAATGGAATATTACTCAGCTATAAAGAATAATAAAATTATGGCATTTGCAAACAAATGAATGAAATTAAAGAATATCATGCTGAGTGAGATAAGACAATCTCACAAAAAACCAAAGGACGAATGATCTCACTGATAAGCGGATGATGACACATAATGGGGCAGTGGGTGGGGGGAAGAATGGAGGAAGGAGGGACTGTATAGAGGGAAAAGAGGGGTGGGAGGGATGGGTGAAGGAACAAACAACAGAATGAATCAAACACCATTACCCTATGTAAATGTATGATTACATAAATTGTATGCCTCTACTTCATGTACAAACAGAAACAACATGTATCCCATTCATTTATAATAAAAATAAATTTAAAAATAAATAAATAAATAAATTTTCCTCCTCCAAAAAAATTGCTATGTTCAACTATCCTTTTCTTTGGAAGGGTAATATTATTTTAAAAGGTGCATAATTGTTTTCCCTTAGTTTTATGATCCAATCAGAAGAAGACAGTCCAAGACCATATAACCAGTCAGCCTTCCAGAATGGGTTGTATTATTTTTTTGGGGGGGGGGCTGTCTTTTGAATGTCACCAAAAGAACAAACAGGTCTACTTGGTGAAATTAAAATTGAAACTCTCAAGCAAGTAGCTTTTAAATACAGTAATAAAGCCAGATATGGTGGAACTGGGCTGTAATCTTAGTAACTCAGGGTTGAGTCAAGAGGATCACAAATTTGAGGCCAACCTCAGCAACTTAACAAGACCCTGTCTCAAAATATAAAGGTCTGAGGATGCAACTCAGGGGTGGAGTGCCCTGGGCCAATCACCAGCACCTCCCCTCACCTCACACAATGGAATTTATTCTTCAGATTTCTAAATGTAAACTAGGAACCACTGACCTTCAGTCATTCTCAAAATATCACACCTGGACCAAGAGCATTATTAGGCATTTGAGTGAAATGTTTATGTCAGACCCTATCTAAGACCTAAGAACTCAGAAATCTTTAACACACCATCCAGGTGACTGGATGCTAATTTTCAGAACTACTGGGTATAAACATCCCAACTCCCAGAAATCCAGATAATGTATAGTATAACCATGAACATGAACAATACTTATTGTTGGTAATACTAGATGAGAATATTACCTAGTTCCAGTCATTCCCCATGACTGTCCCAGGATGCCACCAAGACATTTTAATCATGTGTCAGAATTCTCACTAAGGAGGGAAAAGATAGGCTGTTGCTTACACATACTTACTGAATTCCACAGAAGCTCTGAGTTCTGCCCCCAGGAGCTCACTGTAGCCACATGAGTCCTTTCTGCTCTACTCATTCCCAGAGTTTTGCTGTTCAAACCTTGACACTTTCAGACAATGAGGCCTTTTATCTCCCACCAAAAGATTAGAATGCCCAAGGTAAAGCTTTTTTAAAGTACTAGATTGCTCATTGCTAATTTTACTTACAATTACTAGTTTTTGTTTCCCACCTAAGTTAAAATGGTTAAAAATCAATGTGTTACTGTGTGTAACTAAAGCTTGACTTCATGTGATAGGAATAAGAGTCAGGGGAAAAAAGAAACCCAGTTGCTCCCAGCACAGACAAAGTCACATCATGATACCCTAACTCCAGTAGTAAGCCAGAGAAGCAAGATAGCAATTAGAATCACTTTAGTTTACCATTCTTCCAATGAGACCCTAAGTCTCATCATGTACATCAGGCTTCTGGCACAGAGATGGTACTTGGCATATGTAAGTTTGACAAGAAAAATGACTGACTCAAAAGGTAAACAACTTTTCTCATGCTTTCTCTCTCCTACTCACTTTCTTTCTCCTCCTCGCTTTTCACACTCTTTCTTGTGTGCACCCTTTCTCTTTTCCTCTCATTTTCTCTCTTACCATTCAGGGAGACACTCTTTGCTTAATAAACCCCCTTATGTCAAATCCCATGTCTGGCATGGTTTTCTGGGATTTTCTTACAAATTGGAATTGCATTGAATTTATACAGCACTTTTGGTAGTATGACCATTTTGACAATATTAATTCTGCCTGTCCAAGAACATGGGAGGTCTTTCCATCTTCTAAGGTTTTCTTTAATTTCTTTCTTTAGTGTTCTGTAGTTCTCATTGTAGAGGCCTTCACCTCTTTTGTTAGATTGATTCACAAGTATTTTATTTTTTTCAAGGTTATTGTGAATGGGGTAGATTTCCTAACTTCTCTTTCTGAGGATTCATCACTTATGAAACAAAATGCATTAGATTTTTGAGCATTGATCTTATATCCTGCTACTTCACTGAATTCACTTGTGAGTTCTAGAAGTTTTCTGGTGGAATTTCCTGGTTCCTCTAAATATATAATCATGTCATCAGCAAATAGGGATAGTTTGAGTTCTTCTTTTTCTATTCATATCTCTTTAATTTCTTTTGTCTGCCTAATTGCTCTGTCTAGAGTTTCAAGGACAATGTTGAATAGAAGTGGTGAAAGAGGGCATTCCTGCCTTTTTTTCAGTTTTTGTGGGGAATGCTTTCAGGTTTCCACCATTTAGAATGATATGGGCCATGGGCTTAGCATAGATGGCCTTTACAATTTTAAGGAAAGTTCCAAATATCCCTATTTTTCTAGTGTTTTGAGCATGAAGGGGGTGCTGTATTTTATCAAAATTTTCTTTTGCATCTAACAAAATAATCACGTGATTCTTGACTTGAAGTATTTTGATATGGTGAATTACATTTATTAATTTTCATATGTTGAACCAACCTTGCATCCCTTGGATAAAACCCACTTGATTGTTGTGCACTAGCTTTTTTGTCCCATTCTTGATAATTTCCTCAGCTCCTCTAGTGTACAAATTCTCTCTTCAGGTATCTCATTTAATAAGCTTAATCTCTTTTAAAATTTTCAATGATTGTACTTTTACTTAAGAAGTTTGATCCTTTTCCAAATATGTCTGGTCAATTTTAGTTATTCTTACTTCAGAAACTCTCATGTCTTCATTTTGTCATCAGTGTCTTAATATGCTGAATTTTGCAGGGGCCTCATCTTGTTTTTTGTTACTTAGGCTATGGGGATGCCTTTTATTCTTCAAGCAGAATTCTCTACACTTAAAGATGGTGGTTTATTTAAGTATCATATATTAGAGAAACTTTAAGACAGCTAATGAAGTCAGAATTGGGGACAGGCAGTTAGTGTAGAAATAGGGGATCAGGTCAGATTGAGGAAATGGAGGCCATGAAAGCCATCTGCCTCTGGAAGTTGGAGACTGCCCTAAGAGAATAAAATGTCAAGGACCTGCAAAACTCATTGATAACCAAATTTACCTGACCTTGTCAGGGACTACAGACAAGAAGATGCCCTTACCTGCCTGAATCACCTTGGCTCTCCCCCTGCCCATCACTTATCTCTTTATGCAAAACTGGGCCTAGTCATGTAGGCAGGAAGGAAAGAGATCAGGGGGAAAGAACGTGAGAATAAAACCTATTAAAAGGACAAGATATGCTCATCCTATGGATTTAACCTTTGGGTCCCCTTCTTCCACCAGGGAGAAGTCTGCTTTTACTTTTCTTTAATAAAGCTTACTTTATACTCTTAAAAAATGGGTAAACAGACTTGATCTTTTTTAAAAACTTACCTTTTTTTACATCACTTTATGAGTTCTCTGTCATCTTATCATTTAGAGAGTCACTGATAATTGCTGATATCATTTGTACTCCAGTCAACAAGCTAGATGCTAGGAGACACCATGGGGAACAGGACACAGTTCCAGTCTTGAGAGCCCACAGTCTACTGAAGTTTGCCAGATTAACAGGCAGAATTCTAAGTGATAAATGACATGGGAGCCAAAGAACTGCAACTAGCTTGAAATAAATCACACTGGGGATAGAGGATGCAGGGTGGATGAGACAGGGTAGAATCAGGCAGGGGAGTTTGCACTTTGTCTACCCCTTCTTTATTTCTGTCCCTAGGATTTGTCCTGCCTAAACTCACATATCTAAACAATAACAACATAGGTGGGTGAGGAACAGTTCTTAGTATGAAAGAAAAAATTTACCAATATCCACATGATAGTAAAACTACAGCAAAATTCTAGCATGTAAGTGAATAATAATTTTCTCCTGATTCAGAGGACTCTGCAAGATAAAGAAACTAAGTCTTCATTTATTTAACCCAATTCTCTGGATGTTCTTTTTATTTTGATTTTTTTTTTAAATCACAGAACAAGAACTGGATTATAATTTACAAGTATGCAGGTGACTTTTGTATCCCAGTAGGGGAAATCTGTTGCTATTTTTACTTTAGAATTTATTTCAAGTAAATCAGTACACTGAGTAACTGGATTATCATGTTTCTTCTTAAGTTTCATACTTCCCTAAATTTTTTTCAGTTTTCATAGTCAAATTAAAATATACAAAATACTTCAAGAACTAATTGTTGCACTTATGGAGAGTTGACATAAGTACACCATTTCTGCCTCAAAAAAAAATCTCCTCTAAAATGGTGTGCAGTGTCATCCCCATGAACACCCTTTGTAAATTTAATATTTTTGCCAAATATGAGATAGAAGCCACCATCTTATCTCTGCAGAATTGAGAGAAAGGGTGTTTCTTAGAAGTTCTATGTTTACAAGTTCATTACCAAACACTCACTTGGAACAGAGTATTTGGCCCTTTCAGTATGCAGGACTCAGTAAAGCTACAGGACTAAGTCTGCTCCCAAAATATAAGCTAAGAGTACAGTGGACTAGGGGTAAGAAGCAATCCATTTGGTTCCTGGGAAATGCAATGGGTTGACAGATCTGGTTCCATGAGAATGTTACAGGCCAGACTATGAGGGAATTGATTAAACAGACTCCATTTTGCCCTGAGACTCCATGTTATGTAGGAAATAAGTTTCTCCCATGGGAACACCCCACTTCTGTAGCCATCATCAGTTACTTAGTGTGACATGATTAGCAATACAAACTGACAATTCTTATGCAATGAAAATTGCTCTCTTTTGATCCCTATTGCTCTTAACCAATGTACCATGTAAATGGTGGTTGTGTGGATATTAATAACCATTCTTTATTTTGTACTTAGGTAAGGGTCATTTTGACCCACTTCACCCTCTGTTGATGATCTCACAATATTAGTTTGTAATTTTGAATCATAGCAACAGACATTTATGATTGATGTCATTTTTGTATAAGAACTCCCAGAAACCTATGATTGGGGTTGGTCTCCCAATAGCCATTTTTTTGGAGGCATTGTGGGAGACAGTCAGCTGATCAGTTTAATAAAGACTCTCAAATTTGAACTTCTCAGTGGTGATCAGTCTGTTCTTAAATTGCACCCCATATCAGGAATTAAAGGACAAAGATAGTTATTGATAGAGGTTCACCTGACTCTAGTGTGATCAACAGAGCAGCACAATGGTTATGTTCCCTACTGTGGATCAAGAATAAAATCTCACCATCTTAGAAAACCTGCACAACTTATTTCTGCAAAATTTAAACAGCTTAATTGTCTTCTATATTAATACTTATCAATGTATAAAGGAAAAATGTATTGATATTCTGGTGGAAAGCTCATTTTTAGCAACTTCTGTCCAAAAGATCTCAACTTGCTCCCCCTTCTAAATAAAAGAAAGATAAGTGTACTGACAAAATGGGATCCCAGGAAGGGGTGTTCTTTCTTTCTTTCTTTCTTTCTTTCTTTCTTTCTTTCTTTCTTTCTTTCTTTCTGTAATTGTTTCTCTGAAGTGGACTCTCTACTTAGGTTATAAACACACAAAACACATGTATACATTTTAAAATTATTTCTTCACACCTTCCATTATTGACCATCCCTATAATAGCTTAGAATCTGCTGTTAAAATATCCTGTCACAGCATCTTAAAAAATCCCAATCAATCCCAATCAATCTCTGAACTTGGCATTGGTGAGAATTCACCTGGCAATGGTGAAGGCTATATGTGGTGATTCTTTTCAGCTTGGATGTAGAGCCAACACTCCTGAGTCTCTCAGGAGAGTGCCATGCTGTCATTTGCTTTCATACAGGCAGCAGGAGTCCTGACCCACAATCCAGAAAGAAGACAAGAAACAGGCTTATCTGACTGTTAAATCTACAAGACTTTTATTCTCAGCAGAGGCAAACTCCTCAGCCCAGCCCAGGGTGGATTTGCAGCTCTGGTGACTAGGAGTCCCTCTGTGGATTGTGGTGTCAATACACTGCTTTGTGGAAGAACAACAGTGAAGGTGCCAGCATTTTAGACTTCATTATTCTGGCCACCAACATGTTATTTTCCCCTAGAATTAGTCTCAGCAGTTTCATTTATTATCAAGAGCATTTGGGCTTAAACCTGAAATGATAGGTCTACTCTGCTCAGTGGAACAGAAAGAAACATCTAAATCTCTTTGAACCATGAAATGCTGAAAGGTAAACAATTTTACACCAAATCATTTGACTCTGGCATTTCCTACATATTCAATGACCTACAAGGTTACTAGGGTAAATACATATTTTTAATAAACTCCTCATTTGTTTCAGGCAAGGCAGTTTTGCAAGTATGCCAGGACCATCTGGCCTAAATCTTGAGAATTAACTGTTCAGCATGAGCTGTGCCAGTGTTCCAATCTCAAAACCAAACTTATCAGCTAGGAAACCTCAAGAAAGCTACCTAACTTCTCTGAGCCTCAATTTTGACATCTGTAAAATGGGGAGAATAAACCATACCTACATTACAGGTTTGCTTGGAAGATTAAATTGGATGTTCCATCTAAACCCTGTAGAAGTGTCCAGCACACAGGAATGTTGAACAAGTTGTAGCAACTACACTCACACCTAGTGCTTTGTAAATGTGATCGAATGAATAAATAAATCAGTAATTAAAAGTGAACCTTACTAACTGTATTTCATCTATTTATGGGGTAAGACTCTCAATTATATATTGAGAAGTACTTAATGCTCTGAAACTGATGGACAAAAATGAATTAGCTATGCTTTCAGGCTCAAATCCACAGGCTCAGGTGACCCAAGATCTAGTATTTTCATGCTACTTCAGAGCCAGGTTCCAACCATAGTATGTTACATTAACATTTATTAACCAGGGTATTTGGGGGTCTCCTGACTCATCCATCGGTGAAGTCTTCTCAAAGTCTAAAATGATAGTTCTCAGCCTGGCAGGGTGGTGCACATTCTGGTAATTTCAACAACCTAGGAGACTGAGGCAGAAGGATAACAAGATTAAGGCCAACTTCTGAAATTCAGCAGTGCCCTAAGCAGTTTAGTGAGACCCTCTCTCAATACTACCACTAGTACTATGACAACAACAACAACTAATAATAATTATTATAATAACAATAATAATAATAATAATGAACAAGGGATGTAGCTCTCAGTGGTAAAGTGCCCTGGGTTTAATGCCCAGTTTCAAAATAAGGGACAGTTTTCAAAAGCACAAAACAGCTAACTTTCTCTCAAACAAGATCAGAAATACTCACCTATTCCTTTCTAATCCTTGAGGTGATAATTAAGATTTATGATTCAGATTTCCATTATCTAAAATCAGTACCTACAACTGTCTGGACAAAAGAAGCTGCACATTGCTGTCCAAGGGATAAATACCTCAGAATCCACTGCCTTGAACAATATGTTTGAAATGCCTTCTACAATGTATGCAAACAAACATTGTGAAATGACATCTCCCACTCCTCCTATACATCTCTGTTCTCCCTAAGGACCCTGCAACCTTAAAGAGCTATTTGGTTACTTTTTAAAAGAAAGTTCCTAAAAATCCTGCACTGAGTAATCACTGGAAGAGTGTGAGCTTTTATAACCTCTCCCCATAGGCTTGGGGAGCCAGGCAGGCAAGACTGACTGAGGGAAAGTGCTAAAGAAAGGAGTCACAAGCAATTCCCATGTTTTCACTTTCTCTTCCTCTACCTATAATGCTTGTTTAAACAAGTGGCCATAGGGGGCTCCTGATCCTGCAGGCTGTTGGGAAAGGAAGCACCTGATCATTTAATTACAAAGGGAAGGATCCTCCTACCAGGAAATCAATTTCATCTCCACCCAATTTTCTACTTAATACTTAGTTAACTAAAACACCCACACATTGGCCAAACAAGGTGAGTTGGCCTTGTCCCGATGTGCCCAACTGGGCCCTTGTCCATGCCCCTTTGCCAGGATCAAGTCCTGTGATGCTGTATTCCCTACTCCTACCTCCCCTTGCCCATCAAAATGCCACCTCCTCAAAGGAGACATTCCTCATCTTTCTCAAACAGATGGAATTCCTCTCCCTGATGAGTCTCTAGAACACAGTGTAAACAGTTTTTTCCCTTAACATTGAGCATATTCCACCTCATCTTATGGTAATTTGCATAACTTTCTACTACCTCTTTTGTAGTCTTTATTCTCCTATAGTACCCAGCACTCAATACTTGATGGACTGAGTCCATGCACAACTCTGGGTGTGTCCCATACTGTCCTCTCACTCTTCACTGGCTTCTGCAATTTCAATGCCTATGTTCAAACTTGAACTAATCATCATCTTTCTACATCCACTGTTTCTTAAAACTTTATTTTTGTCAACTGTATCATTTATTCCCTCCATGAACACTGAGGTGCCACATGTCTTAGGTGCCACAAACAAGGTTAATAAAAGGTGGGATCATGGAGCTCATGACTCTGTCCACCACCCCACATCCCAGTTGACATGATGCCTAATGTCATGGCCTCTGAACTTTCCTGAAATTTCTGCTACTGGGTATCCCCTCATTTCCATTCCTAATGTAGTGAGCCCCTATCACTTTACAGAAGGTATTCTACACAGCTACCTAACACAATTCACCTGCCTCAGGTTTCCCTTTCCCATCAGTTCTGTACACTGCCACCAAATCATTACCTTAAAACAGCATATCCATTCAAAAGTCACAGTTTCTGGGAGAGAAAAAAATGACAGCATCCTTAACCTAAGCTCTATATTCCCCCTTAATCTGGTTTTGGATAGTCCATATCTTCCCTTTGTGAGCATCAGTTTACTTGTATTTTGAGCTCATCTAACATACACAGAGAACCATAGAATTACAAACTACCAGTCTTCAACAACTCATCCCACAACTTTCCTGACCACCCACCCTGGTTAGGATCCCTGGACTGCAGACCCTCTGAGTACTGTATCCACTTCCATGGTTTTAACTGTCCTCACATGTTGATGATTCCCTAACTTCTCTTCAGCCCCAAGCTCTCCTTCTCCCCAGCTCCAGCTGGATACTTATACCCAAATGTCCTACAGCCTCCTCAAAGTCAACATGGTCCCAAATGAACTCTTAACTCTTTACCCATGAGTTTACTCTGTCCTTCACCCTCTTCATACACAACTTCCTCTTTTTCCCAACCCCAAGTTAGTCCCCTTGTCCTGTTGATGGCATTACTTGAGTCCCTCTGATACATCTCCCCTGACCCTGTCCCACTGTGAACAGGCTTACATCCTCACTGCATTTCACCTGGAATATTATGATAGATCCTAACTGGATTTAGCCTCCCCCTTCCCAATCCATGATGTGATTTCAAAAACAGTGAAGACTTGTGCCCCTTAGATGCTGACTACTGCCTTGTCTCTGACCAGTTCTTTCCCTTGACCTCTAATACTCATGTACTATCTTCACTGTAGCATAAAACTATCACAAAATATTTGCCCTGTGGACACTCACATTCACATATAATCCTCACTTGATGTCTTTTTTAAAAATAGCATTTATTTTTTCAAAAATTTAATATGTAAATTACAGAAAAATTAAAAATGCAAGCAAAGAACAAAGTTATTCATTTGCAAGCAGCTTAGTTGAACATGCATTCTAGGTCATGAGTATGCATACACAACATCCCATTTTTTGTGATTGCGATCATTGTGAGTATCATGCTTTTCCACACATGAATATTCAGCAAAACAAAATTCAAAACTTACCCCATTTAACCAGTTACACTCACATAATATTGTTACTCTGATCCAGAATCTCACATAATGCTCCTCACTCTGACCTCTGACACTCACAGAATGTTCACATTTGGCCTCTGTTACTAACAAAATATTCTCACTTGGTCTCTAACTCTCACATAATAGCCGCACTGTGGAACCTGACACTCACATAATACACTCACTGTGACTAAAGAAACTAATTTTTCCCTTGCTGTAACTGCTGACACTCACATAATATACTTAGTATGCACTATATCCTTTAGTATTGACATAATATTCATACATTAGCATTTATAACTAATATAGTAGTTGCCCTATGGTTTTAATACTAAAATATTAACAATCATTTTCCATACAAAATTGTTTCCCTGAGTCCTTTCAAATTTATGTAATATGGAATAGGTCTTCTGAAACTAATATAAAAACTATTCTTTGGGGCTGGGGTTTTGGATTACTGTTAGAGCACTTGCCTAGCATATTTGAGGCAGTGGATTCAATCCTCAGCAACACACACACACAAAAAAAGTCCCTTGGTCTTTCAATACCAACATTGTATTCATACTATAGCATCAAAACTGCTGTAATGGGCTGGGGATATAGCTCAGTTGATAGAGTGCTTGCCTCACAAGCACAAGGCCCTGGGTTCAAATCCCCAGCACCACAAAAAAAAAAAAAACTGCTGTAATTACTGGCCTCTGCCTGTTCATACTAAAATACTTTCCATTCTATAAAATATAAACATAACAGAATAGCTCACTGGTTTGGGACTCTTAATATGAATATGATAAATTTGTTGTACCCTCTAAAACTAAGAGTTGCCATGTGGTCTTTAATGCTAAAGAAATTTCTTACTAATCCATGTTAAACTAATACAGTAGATTCCCTGGGACCTTAAAGATGATTTTAATATCCATAGTGGCCATCTAATGTTCATTTAATATCCTTGACATAACATCTAAATCTAGTAAACAGGTTCTCTATAGCATTTTTTTATTATTATTGTATACAAATGGGATACATGTTGTTTCTCTATTTGTACATGGAGTCAAGGCATACCATTTGTGTAATCATACGTTTACATAGGGCAATGATGTTTGATTCATTATTTTTTCCCTTCCCCCCACCCCTCCCACCCCTCTTTTCCCTCTCTACAGTCCTTCTTTCCTTCATTCTTACCACACTCCTTATCCCTAACCCTAAATCTAACCCCAAACCTAATGCTAACTCCTCCCACCCCCCAATATATGTCCTCATCCACTTATCAGCGAGACCATTCGTTCTTTAGTTTTTTGAGATTGGCTTATCTCACTTAGCATGATGTTCTCCAATTTCATCCATTTGTCTGCAAATGCCATAATTTTATCATTCTTTATTGCAGAGTAATATTTCATTGTATATATATGCCACAGTTTCTTTATCCATTCATCAACTGATGGGCATCTAGGTTGATTCCACAATCTGGCTATGGTGAATTGAGCAGCAATGAACATTGATGTGGCTGTATCTCTGTAGTATGCTGATTTTAAGTCCTTTGGGTATAGGCCAAGGAGTGGGATAGCTGGGTCAAATTGTGGTTCCATTCCAAGCTTTCTGAGGAATCTCCATACTGCTTTCCAGAGTGGCTGCACTAATTTGCAACCCCACCAGCAATGTATGAGTGCTCCTTTTTCACCACATCCTCGCCAACACCTATTGTTGCTTGTGTTCTTGATAATCGCCATTCTAATTGGGGTGAGATGAAATCTTAGGGTAGTTTTGATTTGCATTTCCCTTATTACTAGGGATGTTGAACATTTTTTCATATATCTGTTGATTGTTTGCACATCTTCTTCTGTGAAGTGTCTGTTCATTTCCTTAGCCCATTTGTCGATTGGATTATTTGTATTCTTCGTGTAGAGTTTTTTGAGTTCTTAATAGATTCTGGAAATTAGCGCTGTATCTGAAGTATGGTTGGCAAAGATATTCTCCCACTCTGTAGGCTCTCTCTTCACATTTCTGATAGTTTCCTTTGCTGAGATGAGAGAAAGCTTTTTAGTTTGAATCTATCCCAGTTTTTGATTCTTGCTTTTATTTCTTGTGCTATGGGAGTCCTGTTAAGGAAGTCTGATCCTAAGCCAACAAGTTGAAGATTTGGACCTACTTTTTCTTCTATAAGATGCAGGGTCTCTGGTCTGATTCCGAGGTCCTTGATCCATTTTGAGTTGAGTTTTGTGTAGGGTGAGAGATAGGGGTTTAATTTCATTCTGTTGCCTATGGTTTTCCAGTTTTCCCAGCACCATTTGTTGAAGAGGCTATCTTTTCTCCATTGCATATTTTTGGAACCTTTGTCTAGTATGAGAAAATTGTATTTATTTGGGTTTGTGTCTGTGTCCTCTATTCTCTACCATTGATCTACCTGTCTATTTTGGAACCAATACCATGCCATTTTTGTTACTATTGCTTTGTAGTAGAGTTGAAGATCTGGTATTGCAATACCGCCTGCTTCGTTCTTGCTACTTAGGATTGCTTTAGCTATTCTAGGTCTTTTATTCTTCCAGATGAATTTCATAATTGCTTGCTCTATTTCTGCAAGGTACATCATTGGGATTTTAATTGGAATTGCATTGAATCTGTACAGCACTTTAGGTAGTATGGCCATTTTGACAATATTAATTCTGCCTATCCAGGAACATGGGAGATCTTTCCATCTTCTAAGGTTTTCTTTAATTTCTTTCTTTAGTGTTCTGTAGTTCTCGTTGTAGAGGTCTTTCATCTCTTTTGTGAGATTGATTTCCAAATATTTTATTTTTTTTGATGCTATTGTGAATGGGGTAGTTTTCCTAATTTCTCTTTTTGAGGATTCATCACTTATGTACAAAAATGCATTGGATTTATGAGCATTGATCTTGTAACCTGCTACTTTACTGAATTCACTTATGAGTTCTAAAAGTTTTCTGGTGGAATTTCCAGGTTCCTCTAAATATATAATCATGTCATCAGCGAACAGGGATAGTTTGAGTTCTTCTTTTCCAATTCGTATCCCTTTAATTTCTTTGGTTTGTCTAATTGCTCTGGCTAGAGTCTCAAGGACGATGTTGAATAGAAGTGGTGAAAGAGGGCATCCCTGCCTTGTTCCAGTTTTTATGTATTAGCATAATATTTATATCATAAACTTTATGCTAATAAAATATCTGCATTGTGGCCATTGAACTAAGAGAATATTCATGAGATATTATTAAATTAATGTATTGATTTTCATGTTGACTTTAGTCCTAACATGATTTGCATACTTGAACTTCTAAAAGTGACATAAATATTTATGTATGGCCCTTAATACTAATATGATATCTATAGTATAACATTTTAAACTGTTAAAATATCTGCCCCGTGTCCTTTAATATTAATGCATTATTCATACTATAGCAAGTATAACTAATATAATTGCCTGATGTTTTAATACTATTACATAAACCACAGTACTGAATTTAATATAAACAAAATAGCTTCCATACATCTAGGATATTTTTAGAAGATGAGTGTGCTAGCATCTATAACAAATATAATAGCTTCCCTATAGTCTTTTATACAAAAATAATATCCATGATGAAATATCTCATGATAATACAATATTGGCACTTAGCTCTTAATAGTAATGTAATACCCATACAATAGAATCCAAAACTGATGTAATATCTATTCTGTGGACTGTAGTTCTAATATGGAATCCATACTAGAGCATCTAAAGAGTGCCTCCCCTTGCCATAGACCTGCAAATGTCTTCTTGTGCAATGTAGAAAGGTTCCCAATGTCTCTTTCCATAGTATAATATGGTTACACTACAAGGGACCCCAAACACCACAGCATCCTGGTGCCCAAGGACTCTAGCTCCCTCCTCTCTTAATGAATCTACATTAGCATCTTGTTTCAAAGAAACAGAAATCAGCAGGGGTCATCAGATTTCATTTCTAAGGTGGAGTCATGGGATGTCTTGTTTTTGTCTGCTTCCATATTCTCAGTGCAGAAAGCACTGCTTGGATTCTACAGCTTTGTGGAAAAACTTGGTGTGGCAGCTCACAGAGGCCTGGGGACACCTTCAAGTGGCAAGGAACTGGAATTGCTGTGATTCAGTTCTAAGTGCCTGAGATAGGTGAAAATACTTGGGTTATAAATGTACTGATTCACAAATTATATCAAGAAGAAAGGATGGTATAAAATACCCAAAGAGTTTGTTCAATATCATGGTCATAACAATGGGAAAGGACTTCATTTTCTCCATGTCTTTAGGGAAAGGCTATGTTTCTTCTCTCAGGTGGCAGCAAGCCACTTCTTTATTGGGGTGGGTACTGGGAATTGAACTCAGGGGCAATAAACCACTGAGCCACATCCTGAACCCTATTTGTATTTTATTGAGAGACAGATTCTCAAAGAATTGCTTACCACCTTGCCATTTCAAAGGCTGGCTTTAAAATTGGGATCCTCCTACCTCAGCCTCCCAAGCTTCTGGGATTATAGGAATATTCCACCAAACCCTGCACCTGCAAGCCACTTCCTTTTGCTTTATGTGCAGTTGAAGATAGATAGTTTCCTCCTATGATTTCAACTAAAATTTGGAAACAAGACCCATTTCAGAAGGCAATATTGATTCAATAGCTAAGGCTACTGGAACAGAGAGAAGAACACACAATTCAGTTTGAGGACTGGAAAGGGAATAGGAGACCATTCACTGCAAGGAACAATTACTAACAAAATGCATCTTCACTGAGCTGCCTGTTTTCACTGTTGAATGGAACACAAGGAGGTGATATCTTTCCCTTCCCCTAAGGAACTTCAGGAATTACCTACCCATCCCAGGATATTCAAAACAATCTTCCTTGTGTGCACATAACTAATTTGCTGTTCATTACCTTCTCACCAAAGGTGGTAGGCAGATGATAGACATCTGGCCTGAAAAAGACATGAAAATCCACACCCATATACACAATCACTGCTGTGGGATGGCTCCCAAAATAGGGCATTGCTAACTGCTTCAATGTTCCTTGAAATTTACTGCAGAATGACAAAAATTGGGGGGATCACCAAAATAATTAACTGTAATCCTGAATGGTGCTGGACTTCATGCACCCTCAAGCTCCAATGAATTTTAAAACAGGACATCATCCCTGATTTTTCAACTGATAGAAGTCAAAGACATAAAAATTTCTCTCCTTTTATCTTCTGCTCCTAAATTCATTCATCTTATGGTATTAGACCAAAGTTAAATCAGTTTCCATGTTACTATACACAACAGTTAAGTTAACAAGTGCAGCTGGTGATAGTTTCTCATTGTTGGGCACTCCTGAAAAAGTGCCTAAAAATTCCCATGCTGGAATTTTTTACTTACTATCCAAAACAGGAGAAAATAAGAACTCACAGAAAGGGGGTGATGGATCCTGTTTCCAGTGGGTTTAATTCAGAAGGTGACAGATTTACTTTCTTAACAAATAAGCCACATGAACAAGTATATCAATAAAGCCAACCTGAATGCTGGTCCCCTGCCTCAAATACATATTTCTACAAATATTCTCAATAAGGATCTGTACCAAATCAGCCCAGTGCAGGCTTTTACACTCTAAAGGACAGCATCACCAGTTATAAGCACTGAGGCACCAAACTCCAAGGGTTTTACTATTCCCTGTGTGACTATAGCATCTAAGACAAAGGTGTAATGTTCCAAATTCACAACAGAAAAACACAAGAACAAATATATTTTTAAAACAATGATTTCCTCACAGCTAGACCCATCTAGACAAAATAATACATTTTTAATGATATATTCATGACCACAGTTTCCCTGCTGAAATCCAAATTAAACAAAAGCAATGTTTAAAGACACAGTATGGAACCCAGGACAGTCAATGAAAGTCCAAGATTGTGAAAACCTAGAAACAATGCCCACAGACATTACCTTCTGGCCTCAGGTTACCAAGGTGCAGTAAGTCAGTACAGGCTACATCTGTCTCTCCTCAGGTCCTTGCATCTGTACCTGTGCACTCAGGGTATGGTGATCCTGACAAAAATGCTGGAACTTTGATCCTACTTGGTTGGTCTCAGGTGAAAGACTGCAGTTCAGATTTGAAGGGTCAACCCCAAGTGGCATGGAACCCTGTGTATGACTGAGGAATGGTTCCATGCAATTAATTGCTTTATTGGTGATGGGATCCTCCCAGAGAAGCAGGACATAGACCATCCTTTTTATGGTTTGATTGGCTACCTCCTATACTATTTCAGTTATTGGGCATGTTTGCATCCTTTTGTTTCTTGTGGAGTCTTCTGGGAATGTGCACCCTGGCTTCCAGGCAGTGCTCTGTTTCTTACCTCTCTGATTGCTCCCATATGAGGCTCACTAGGAGCAGTCCTGGACAGGAGGAAATTCTCTAACACTTGCAGATGTATCTTCTTCTTCTTCATGGGCCCTCCACAGAGCCAGCTGTGGCTCCACTCCAGCCCAGGACTCTAATGATGACTCAGAACTGAAGTCATGAGGGTCCAGTCTATGCTGTGGCACTGGTAACAGAACCCCATTCTGGTCATGTGCTTGGGCCACAGGTGCTGACCACATACTCACTTGGGGAACCAGTTGACCTTTATTTCCTCCATGAAGTACTTCTTGAAGCATGGAAACCAGATCCCCTCTGAGGTGCACAGTATCTTCAGGAGAGAGGTGGATGCTTCTGTAGATAGCAGAACAATGTGGCTCTCAGAAAAGCAAAGTGAACCATCTATAGCAGGATACATGTATAGGGATACATCATTTACATCACTGTGAACATTGTACAGACTTGTGATGTGAGTTTTCTTTGCTTGCCAATAGTGAGAAGAGTAAAAGCATCTTGGTGTAACATCCTCACCCACATTTGTAAGCCTACTATTTTATCTTCGCTAATTACACACCATGCTTTTCTAATAATGGAAAGCTGTACAAGTAGCATTTATGTTCAAATGAAATCCATTTTCATGATAATTTTTAAATGGAATATGTGCAGCAAGTGTTTTCTAACTTTATGGAGTGAAATAAATGTAGACACAAAATAAAACTCACACCAAAATAACCCATTATAGTCCAAAACTAAAATTTAAGAAAACTAAATATATTCTAGGAGGAAAAACAAAAATCTATGTGATCTTAGACTTAGTGTTGGGTGTGCATGTGTGTGTGTGTTCATGTACTGGGGATCAAACACCTGGTCTCACACATAATGGATTATCTCTCTAAGACAGAGTGACATATCTGTCCCTTGGTTGTTAGTTTTAACACTTTCTACCTAAAGTGAATGGGCAGAAGAAATATACCAATAACACGGACTTAAAAAATTAACATTTTTTTCCCAACTGAAGTGTTGCATACCTATGATGCCAATTGCACAAAAGTCTGAGGCAGAAGGATTGCAAATTTGAGATCAGCCTTAAGGAGACACTGTCTCAAGTAAAAATACCAAAACAAGAACAAAAAAAGAGCTAGGGATGTGACTCAGTGATTACTCATCCCTGGGTTCAATCTCCAATGCCCAAAAGTAGATATCTGAATAGACACCTGAACAAGAAAGAATAAAATCAGAAAATAGTTATACTTGATGATGTTCACTATCTTATCATGTTAGAAAATCATAAATTAAAACAATAGTGAGGTAGCTTGGCACTGCAATTAGCACCAGTAAACTCTAAGAAGTCATTACACTGAAAAAGTAGGATATGGAACACCAGCATTTTCAGGCATTGCTGGAAAGACACATGATGCAGCCACTTTTGAAGGTGGTGTGCCAGTGCCTTCGAAGGCAAAACAAATTTAATCTATGACCCAACTGTGTGCCTATAATTAATCTGCATTTGGAAATGTTCTCTGAAAAAGCATGCCTAGCCAAAACTACTATGCAATTATGCATATCATAACTATGATGCTGGCTGATTAGATAAAATATCCAAATACCTTTCTGTAGCTGAATGCACAACCAATCCACAATAGAAAGAAATAAACCACAAAGTTACACAGAAACACAGATGCATCCTACCTATTGTGCTGCTAAGTGCAATAAAACCAACTGAAGAGACAACATGCTGTATGGTCCACCTTTGATGACATTCTAGAAGAGACAAAATTATGGTCAGAGGAAAAGGGGCACAGGATGAGGCCCAGGAGGGTCCCCAGTGCAACAGACACTGCCCACATTGAGTTGGGGTGCAACACTTTCCTTATGCTTGCTTGTGTACAACAATTCAAAAGCTCCGTGACCACTTCTTGTACAGACATTTGTGAAGACTTAATCATTTAGGCCTGATGGGTATTAATTCAATCTCCAGCTTCTTTCCTCAACTTAAATGGGGAACAGAAAGTTCCAAGATTTTCATCAGGGCTTGATCTTCCTCATGATCACCCTCAATCCTGAAGCTACATTACAGAGCAAACAAGAGTCCTTATTAGAGCAAAAGACCTTCCTATCACCCCAAACATTCTGCAAGATATAGGAGCCACTTGTGAGGAATAACTGGTTGGAGCTGATTCCTCAATAACAAATGGTCAGGGTAGATTATTTGATATCAACTTGATGGGATAGATTCATCAATATTGAGTCATTGGTATAGATTTGTCATATTGACTTTGGGATAGATTCATGAATATTAACTTGTTAGAGTAGGTTTGTCAATATTGACTCATCAGGGTAATATCACTGATATCACCTCGATGAGGTAGATTTGTTGAATTGGTTCATTGGTGTACATTTTTTTGATATTGACTATTGGTTTAGATGCTTCAGTGTAGATTATCAGTTTGTACTCATCACTGTAGATTCATCAAATTTGAATAAGCAGGGAAGATTTGTTGGTATTGATCCAGTGTAGTTTCATGAATATCAAGTTGTGTAGATTCATCAGTTTGTGACATCACTGTAGATTCATTGATATTGACTTAACTGGGTAGATTCATCACATCAAAACATCTGTGTAGATCCATCAATGCAAATTTGTTGATTTCATCACATCACTGTAGATTTGTTGATATCAATTTGTCAAAATTGATTCATCAATTTGGATTTATTGATATCAACTCATTGGTATAGATTCATCCATATTGATTGGTCAGTATAGATTCATCAATATTGACCAGTTGGGGTACATTTATTGATATTGACTGGTTGGTGTAGTTTTGCTGATATGGTCCCTTGGTATAGATTCATCAATATCAATTGGTCAGTGTATATTCATTGATATCAACTCTTTGGTGTTGATTCATCATTATCAACTCATTGGAGTAGATGTGTCAATATCAACTTGTGGATTCATTAATATTGACTGGTCAATATAGATTCATCATCAGCGACCAGTTGGGGTAGATTTGCCAATATCAGCACATCAGGGTAGATTCATAGATATCAACCCATAGAGGTAGATTCATCAGTATCCACCCAGCAGGGTAGATTCATTGATATCCACCCATTAGGTATATTCATTCATATCAACTTATTAGGTAGATTCATCAATATTGTCTCTTCAGGGTAGATTGGTCAATATTGACTCAGAGGGTTAGATTTGTCAATATCAACTCTAAGGGGTAGATTTGTCCATTTTGATTTGATGTAAGGGATTCACCAATATCAACCAATCAGTGTAGATTCATTGATATTCACCCTTAAGAATAGATTCATTGATATTGATCCATAGGTGAGAATCATTGATATATACCTGTTGGGGTAGATTTATTGATATAGACCCCTTGGTGTAGATTCATCAATATTGATTCATCTTGGTAGATTTGTTCCTATCAACCAAACTTGATAGATTCAATATCAACTGGAATGGTTTGATTCATTGATATAAATTTGCTTAGATTTGTCATAATTGACTTGGTGTAGATTCAGCAATAATGACACATTGGGGTAGATTCATCAATATTAATTTATCATGGTAGTTTCCTCAATATTGACCTATTGGGGTAGGTTCATAGATATTGAATCCTCAGAGTAGATTGGTTGATATAAACTTGACAGGGTAAATTTGCCAATACTGACCTATCATGGAGCGCATCCAAGAAAAGAATAAGAAGTCAACAACAAAATGACCTAACACTACATCTCAAAGCCCTAGAAAAAGAAGAGAAAACCAACACCAAAAGTAGTAGAAGACAGGAAATAATTAAAATCAGAGCTGAAATCATTGAAATTGAAAGTAAAGGAACAATTCAAAAAAATTGACAAAACAAAAAGTTGGTTCTTTGAAAAAGTAAACATATAGATAAACATTTAGCCACAGTAATGAAGAGAAGGAGTTAGAAAATTTAAATTACAAACTTCATGATGAAAAAGGAAATATCATGACAAACACCATTGAAATAGATAACATAATTAGAAGCAACTTTGAAAATCTATACTCCAGCAAAATAGAAAATTTCAAAGACATCAAAAAATTTTTGAGACATATGATCCTCCCATATTGAATCAAGAGGACATATACAATTTAAACTGATCAATTTCAAGCAATGAAATAGAAGAAGTCATCAAAAAGCTTACAAAGAAAAGCCTAGAATCAGACAGATTCTCAACTGAGTTCTACAAGACCTTCAAAGAAGAACTTATACCAATATTCCTTAAAGTATTCCATGAAATATGGAGGAAATTCTTCCAAATTTATTCTAGGAAGCCAGTATCACCCTGACACCAAAACCAGAAAAATACACATCAAGGAAAGAAAACTTTAGACCAACATCCCTGGTGAACATAGATGCAAAAATTCTTAACAAAATTCTGGAAAATCACATAAAAACCTTATTAAGAAGATACTGCACCACAATCAAGTTGGGTTCAATCCCAGGGATGAAAGGTTGTTTTGACATCTGGAAACCAATAAATGTAATTCATCACATCAATAGACTTAAGGTTATGAATCATATGATTATTTCAATTGGTACAGAAAAAACCGTTTGATAAAGTACAACACCCTTTTATGCTCAAAACACTAGAAAAATAGAATAGTAGGAATATTCCTCAACATTGTAAAGGTTATCTATGCTAATCCCACACACAACATCATTCTTTTTTTTTTTTTTTTTTTTTTTTGCAGTGCTGGGGATTGAACCCAGGGGCTTGTGCTTGTAAGGCAAGCACTTTACCAACTGAGCTATCTCCTCAGCCCCACAACATGATTCTTAATGGAGAAAAACTGAAAGCATTCCCTTTAAAACCTGGAAAAAGACATGGATTCCCTTTTTTGTCACTTCTATTGAATATTGTCCTTGAAACACTAGCCAGAGCAATTAGGCAGACCAAAGAAATTAAAGGGATACAAATAGGAAAAAAAGAACTTAAGCTATCACTATTTGCTGACTACATGATGCTATATCTGGAGCATCCATAAAACTCCACCAGAAGACTTCTAGAGCTAGAATTTTTGAATTCATAAATAAATTCAGCAAAATAGCAGGATATATAATCACCACACATAAGTCTGATGCATTTCTATTCATAAGTGATGAATCTTCTGAAAGTGAAATTAGGAAAACTACTCCATTCACAACAGTCTCAAAAAAATAAAACACTTCATATTCAATCTAACAAAGAGGTGAAAGATATCTACAATGAAAACTACAGAACCCTAAAGAAATAAATTTTCAAAAGCCTTAGAAAGATCTCCCATATTCTTGAGTAGGCAGAATTAGTATTTTCAAACTGGCCATACTTCCGAAGTCACTATGTATATTGAACAAAATTCCAATTAAAACCTCAATGACATTCATCAGAGAAATAGAGAAAGTCATCGTGAAATTCATCTGGTAGCATAAAAACTGAGCATATCCAACACAATCCTGAGTAGGAAGAGTGATGCAGGAGGTATCACAATACCAGACCTTAAAATCTACTATAGAGCAATAGTAACAAAAACACATGGTATTGGCACCAAAATAGACAGGTAGACCAAAGGTATAGAACAGAAGACACAGAAACAAACCAACATAAGTACAGTTACCTCATACTAGATAAAGGTGCCAAAAACTTGCAAAGGAAAAAAGATAGCCTCTTCAACAAATGGTGCTGGGAAAACTGGAAATCCATATGCAGTAAAATGAAGTTATACACCTATCTCTCACCCTGCACAAAACTCAACTCAAAATGGATCAAGTACCTAGGAATTAGACCAGAGAAGGTTCACCTAAATCATCATGTTGGTTTAGGACCAGACATTTTATAAAAGCCTCCCAGAGCACAATAAATAAAAGCAAGAATCAATAAATGGAATGGATTCAAACTAAAAAGGCTTTTCTCAAAAAAGGAACAATCCATAATGTGAAAAAGAAGCCTAGAGAGTGGGAGAAAATCTTTTCTATATGCACTTCAGATAGAGCACTAATATCTAAAATTTATAAAAAACTTACAAAACTTTACACCAAAAATACAAACAACCCAATGAATAAATGGTCTAAGGAACTGGGCAGACACTTCACAGAAGATATAGAGGTGATGTACAAATATATGAAAAAGTACACCTCATCTCTAGTAATTAGAGAAATGCAATTAAAAGCTACCCTAAGATTTCAACTAACTCCAATTAGAATGGTAATTATCAGAAACACAAACAATAATAAATGTTGGTGTGGATGTGGGAAAAAGGTTCACTCATACATTGCTGGTGGGGTTGAAAATTGGTGAAGTCACTCTGGAAAGCAGTATGGAGATTCCTCAGAAAACTTGAAATGGACCCACCATTTGACCAGCTATCCCATGTTGGGGTCTTTGGCCCCCTTGCTCTTCTCAACCAGTGACAAGGGAAGGGAGAACTCCCCAACAAGGCCAGCCTGGGAAAGGTAGGGCCAACTGACCACCCGCACCCAGCCCTCTGGGCAGAGGACAATCAGATGTGTGAGGGAGACCAGTCACAGCAGGAACTCATTTATTGAGGAAGTCACACAGCTTTTATGTAGGGTGAAGGCTAGGCAGGAACCAATCAGCTTAAAGGTCAGCAAGGCATGGGGGGTTCAAACAGACGAGAGTCCCATATGACTATATGGCAAGCACAAGCTGATCACGTTTGCAGAACTGTTGTTAACCAGTCCCTGATGGTGATCTTATTTATCATCATTAACTTTTGAAATGGCCTTTGACGCCTTAATCCTGCTCGCCCACCTGGAAGTAAGGAGTCAGCCTGAGTTAGTTAACATGTCATTAGTCCCAACAATCCCACTCCTCAGTTTATACCCAAAGGACTTAAAATCAGCATACTACAATGACACAGTCACATCAATGTTTATAGCTGCTCAGTTCATGATAACTAGATTGTGTAACCAAAGTAGATTCTCTTCAATTGATGAATGGATAAAGAAACTGTGATATATCTACACAATGGAATACTACTCAGTCATAAAGAAGAATAAAATTATGGTATTTACTGGTAAATGGATGGAGTTGGAGAATATAATGCTAAGTGAAATACGCCAATCCCCAAAACCAATGGCTGATTATCTTATCTGATAAGTAGATGATGAGACATAAAAAGGGGGCTATGGGGGTAAGTGAAGAATGGAGACACTTTGAATTGTGTAGAGGAAAATGGGGTGGGAGGAAGTGGGGAAGGAGATATAGTGGACTGAGACAGACATTATTACCCTATGTTCATGTATGATTACACAATTTGTGTGAGTCTACATTGTGTACAACCATAGAAACAATAATTATACCCCATTTGTGTACAATAAATCAAAATTCAGTGTTTAAAATATATATTATATATATATATACTTTAAAATATTGTCTTGTCAGGGTATATTTGTCAATATTGATGTATTAATTTTGATTGATATTGATATATCAATGTAGATTCATTCATATCAACCCATAGGGGTAAATTTGTTATTGACTACCTATTGGGGTACATTTTTCAATATCAACTCTTTGGTGTATATTCATCAAAATTGATTTATTAGTGTAGATTTTTTCATATTGACCAAACCAAATAGATTCCTCGATATCACCTCAAATGGTTTGAATCATTGACATCAACTCAACTGGGTAGATTAATTGAAATTGACTCATCAGTCTAGATTTGGCTATATTGAACATTGTTGCAGATTCATTGATTTCTACTCATTGGTGTACATTTGTCAATGTTGTACCATCAGTGTAGATTCATTGATATCAACAAGAAGGTGTAGATTTATTGAATCAACTCTGGTTTAGATTGGTCAATAAAGCCTCAATGAAGTAGATTCATCAATATTAACCTGTCAGTCTTGATTCATCAATATTGACTTGACAGGGTAAATTTATCTATATCTACTCATTAGTGTAGATTCATTGACATCTACTCATTGGCATAAATTTGTAGATAACAATAATAAGGGGTACATTTGTTAATATCAACCCATCAGTGTAAACTCATAAATATCTACTAGTTGGTGTAGATTCATTGATATTGACCTCTGAGGTTAGATTTGTCAGTATCTACTCTTCAGTGTAGATTCAGTGATATTGACCAATTGGGGACGATTGGTCAATTTTGACCTGTCATGAGAGATTTGATGATATCGACTCAACTGAGTGAATTCATCAATTTTGACTCATTGGTAGAGATTCATAGAGATTGACTCAACTGGCTACTTTCATTGATATTGATATGTTGATATTAATTTGTCAATGTTGATCCATTGATATTGACCCATCAGGGTAGATCCTTCAATATCAAGTTTTCTGTGCATATTCATCAATATCAACCTGTTGAAATAGATTAATCAATATTAACACTTTGTTGTAGATTTGTCAATATTGAATCATCAGGATAGATTTGCCCATATTGATCCATCAGGCTTCATTCCTCAATATGAACTGTATTGGTTAGATCCATTAATATCAACTCTCTGATTAGATTCATCAATATCATCAACTGGTTCAATTTGTCAAAATGTACTCATTGGGTTAGATTTGTCTATATCAACCAATGGGGTTAGACTTGTTGATAACCCTTTGGTGTAGATGCATCAAAATAGACTTATCAGGGTAGATTAGTCCATATCAACTCATTGAGATAGATTATTCAATATTGACTCTTCTTGTTAGATTCATCAATATCAACCCATCTGTGTAGATTCATCAAAATTGACTCATCAGCATAGATTCATCAATAGTGGCCCTTCAGTGTAGATTCTTTGATATTGATGAGTCTATTGATTTGATGATGTAGGTTCATTGATATAGAATTTATGGGGTAGAGACATCAATATCGAATCACCTATGTAGATTCATTGGTGTATATTCACCAATTTGATACATCACTGTAGACTCATCAAATTTGACTCAAAGGTTAGATTTGCCAATATTTATTCATCAGTGTAGATTCATCTATATCAACTCTTCAGGGTATATTTGTCAATATTGACTCTTTGAGATAGATGCCTCAACATTGATCCATCAGGGTAGATTCATCAATGTTGACTGGACTGGGTAGATTTGTTGATATCAACTCATCAGTGTAGATATGTTGATATTGATATGTCAATATAGACAGGTAGATTTATAGACATTGATTCATCAATATTGATGCATCAACATTGATTCATTGATGTAGATTCACTGATATCAAACTATCAATGTAGATTTGTCAATATTGACCCAATGGGGTAGATTCATCAATATTGGCTGCATGGTATAGATTTGTTGATATCAAATTGATGGTGTTGACTCACTAATATTGATTCTTCAGATAGATTTGTTGATATTGACTCATCTGTGTAAAGTCATCAATAGCAATCACCCAGGGTAGATTTAAAGATATCAAATGAGTGGTAGATTCATTGATATCAACCCATCAGTATAGATTAGTTGATATTGACTTGGAGGCATGGATTCATCAATGTCTACCTTTCAGTGTAGTTCAGTTAATATAGATTCAATGGGTTATATTCATAAATATCAACTCAGCAGGGTAGATTTTTTAATATCAGCTTGTCAGGGTAGATTTGTTGATATCGACCATAGGGGTAGATTCACACTGACATTATCATGTCAGTGTGCATTTGTCAATATCAACTCAATGGGTAGATTTGGTGATATCTACTCATTGGTGTTGATTTGCCAATATCTGCTCATCATTGTAGATTTATCAATATCAACCCATAGGGGTAGACTGATCAATATCAACCCATCAGTGTAGATTCATTAATATCTACTTGTTGGTGTAGATTAATTGATATCAACCCTTAGGGGTAGATTCATCAATATTAACCAGTCATTGGTGGATTTGTCGATGTTCATAAGTCAATATTGATTTGTCAATTTAGATTCCTTGATATTGACCTGAAAATGTAGATTTTTCAGTATCAACTTTTCTGGGTGTATTCATCAATATAAACCCATTGGTGTGGATTTGATAATATCTATCCACTGGGGAAGACTCATTGATATCTAATCATCAGGATGCATTCATCCATATCAACCCATTCGTGTAGTGACAGGAGTAATGGAACTGGTGAAACATTGTAATTGTCTAGCATAAGAGTTTCTCTATTCCCAGAAGATTTGTGACTGAGATCAAGGTTAGAGCTGAAAGGACTCTTGCACAGAGCCTCCTCATGCAGGGTTTTACCACAGCAGTTAAACATCATGTGCCCTTGCACAGAAAAATTTCCAGGTACCAGTCATGCCACAGTCATGAGGTCATCAGAGACCCCCAATCCCAGTCACACTCCCCCATCCTTTCACCACTCTGCACAGAAATGTACTTATTTGGGTAGATTCATCTATATCAACCAATGGGGATAGATTTGTTGATATCAACTCGATGAGTTAGATTTATCAATATTGATTTGATTGGTTTCATTGGTTAGATTTGTCAAAATCAATTCATTGGGATAGATTTATTGATATCCTTTTGCCAGTGTAGACTCATCAATTTTAATTTATTGGTTGATTCATCAATATTGACTTGATGGCATAGATTTATTGATATGGACCCATAGGGGTAGATTTATCAGTATCCAACTGTAGGGGTAGATTTATCCATTTCAACACATCAGTGTAGATTCATCCATATCAACTTGTTGGGTAGATTCATTGATATTGATGTGTTGATATTGATTCATTGTAGATTCATCATTATTGACTCATCAGTGTAGATGCATAGATATCAACTCATCAGGGTATATTTGTTGATATTGATTCTTCAGTGTAGATTTATAGATATCAACTCATTTGTGTTGATTTGTTGAAATTAAACCTATGGAGTAGATTCATCAATATTGACCTTTCAAGGTACATTGGTCAATATTGACCCATCAATGTAGTTTGGTCAATATTGACCCACTGTGTTAGATTAGTTTATATCAACATATTGGGATAGATTTATCAATATTGATACAAGCATGTAGATTCATAAATATTGACTTGTTGCAGTAGAATTGTTCATTATCAATTTGTCATTATCAATGATATGATGTTTCATTGATGTCAACTTGTTGGATAGATTTGTGGATATCAATTTGTCAGTGTAGATCATCAATATTGACCCATTGGTGTACAATCATCATTATAAATCCATCAAGGTAAATTCATCTGTATTGACCCTTTGAAGTATATTTGCCAATATTGAATCTTTGGTGCATATTCATTGTTATTGACTTGTCTGTGTAGATTCCACCACATTGTGTTAGCACATTCAGTATGAACTTGATGGGATATATTCACCGATATCAATCATAGGTGTTAATTCATTGACATTGATTCATTGGTGTAGATTCTTTGATATTGACCAATTGGAGCAAATTCATTGACTCTTCAGTGCAGATCCATCCATATCAATTCATTGGGTTAGATTCATGAATATCAACTTGATGTGGTAGATTTATTGACAATGACCTGTAGATGTTGATTCATCAATATTGACTCATTGTTGTAGATTTGCTGATATTGACTTGTTGGAGTGTATTGTTCAATATTGATTTGCTGATATCAATTCTTCAAAGTAGATTATGTCAATATTGATTTAATGGGGAATGTTTGTCAATATCTACTCACCTGTGTAAATTTGTCAAATTTGGACCATCAGTGTAGATTCATGAAATATGACTCATCATGTTAGATTCATTAATATCTACTCACTGGTGTAGATTTGTTGATATCAACACATTGAGGTAGATTCATCAATATTGACTCTATGGGGTTTATTTGTTGATATTGGCACATTGATGTAGATTCATTGATATTGACTCTGGGGTATATTTGTTGATATCAACTCAGTGGGAAGATTTATTGATATTGAAGGGTTGATATTTATTCATCAATATGGATTTGTCAATATTGACTCAACAAGGTACATTCATCAGTATTGACTCACCATGATAGATTCTTGATATTCACAATTCTGTACAGTTTTGTTGATATCAACCCATTGGGGTAGATTCATCATTATCAACCATTCATGGTAGATTCTCTGATATCAACTAAACTGGGTAGATTCATCAATATTGATTTGTTGAAATCAATTTGATGATGTAGATTCATCAATATTGACAAGTCCACGTACATTGGTTGATTTGATGTTTCTGGGTAGATTTGTTGATATTGACCCTTTGGTGAAGATTTGTAGATATCAACTTATGGGGTAGATCCATCAATATTGATTTGTCAGTTTGGATTTGTCAATGTAGATTCATTGATATCAACCCACTGGGGTATATTTTTTGATATCTACTCTTCTGGGTATATTCATCAATATATATCCTTCTCTTCAGCGTAGATTCATTTATATCAACCTGTCAGGGTAGATTTGTCAATATCAACCCATCAGAATAGATCCATAAATATCAGTGGTTTGATGTAGATTCATTGATATCAGTAATTTGGTTGGTGTAGATTCATCGATAGCAACTCATCAGGGTAGCTTCATCAATATCAAACTATGTAGATTTGATGATAAAGACTTGACTTGATTGATTTGTAAATATTTACTCATTGGTGGAGATTTGTAGATATCAAAATGTAGGGTTATATTCATCAATATCAATTTATTGATATGGATACATCAATGTAGATTCATTTATATTGATCCATTGGGCTATATTTGTTGATATATACTCTTCTGGGTATATTTGGCACTATCTACATGTTAATATAGATTAATCAATTATGTCTTATTGGAGTCGATTCATCCACATCAACCCATTGTATAGATTCATCAATTTTAACTATACTGGGTAGATTCATTGACATCAATTCATCATTGTAGGTTCATCAAAATCAACACATCAGTGTAGATGCATTGATATTTATTAGTCAATATCAATTTTTCAATATAGATTTGTTGATATTAACTTGATAGGGTAGATTCATGAATATTGATTCATCATGGTAGATTTGTTAGTATTGACTTTTCTCCTTAACATGTACTTTTATAAATACTTATTATACTTCAGTTAAATCTAATTCATCTAACTTTAACTTATGATATCCATGATATCCAAGATTTTAGATCAACCTACCTTACATGTTAAGTCATTATTTTTTGCTGAAGACACATTATATAAGAAATAGATATTAAACTAACCATTTTAGAGAAATCAAACCATATTGAGTGCTTGACCACTTAGAAAATGAATAGTTAAGTAAACTTAAAGACATCCTTACTTTTATCTATTTAGCCAATTTTAATCATGTGAACTGAAAGGCATTTTGATCCATTTTATTGTAAATTTATTAATACTTATTTTTATATATATGCCAATTTTGGCACCATATACATAATATATAGACAAAAGTATATATGTAGATGCAATGTACAATAAACATGTATACAGACATATGCATAAAACTGATATAAAACAAAGAATGTATAGTTTTAGGTTCCCAGTTATGAAACAAAATATCTTAAGATGTTTACTGCACAGAATGTCATATTTAACCACTGAAAAATGAGAATAAAGCCTGTCACAAATTTGTATAAAACCTGCATAAGACCTGTGCAGTTGGAGAAATAAGGTGTAGAATTTACCAGTCATGGGAAAGACTAAAATCAAAGGTTCATGTGGGCTACTCATTCTCCAAGGCAGAAGATTTACTCTCATTTTTACCATTGTATATTCTCTATCCTTAGGTCTTTTCAAGAGGAATTTCTTCCTTTCCAGTGTATTTATGAGTTAACTTTTGAATAATTGGACTCAGAGTAAAGACAGTAGAAGAAAACATTAGGCAAGAAACTCCAGGAACACAAAACAAGACCCACTGGTGCAGGACCAAAGCTAAATTCACAAAAATATCCAGCTCAGAACTCAGAAGACAGAGGTTTGAAACATGACACAGTATGAAATATTACACAACTGGATCAGATTAGAGTCAGTTCAGATATGAAAAATTTCTGGGAGAACATAAAGTCCTCAGGAGACTTTTTGAAAGGACAATAGGTACATATGGGATATTTTAATTTTTCCTTACTGTGATGATCTGGAAAGAATAAAAAATGCATGGAAATTAGTGAATTCCATGAAATTCTCAGGCCTGGTGAACCTGGCCAATCCAGATCTTTCTTTCTTTCTTTCTCTCTTTCTTTCTTTCTTTCTTTCTTTCTTTCTTTCTTTCTTTCTTTCTTTCTTTCTTTCTTCTTTCTTTCTTTTTCTCTTTCTTTCTTTATTTCTGTTCTTTCTTTCTTCTTTCTTTTTATCATCCTTTTAATTTAGACCTTAATGTGGAACTAACTCAAAGAACAGAATTACTCCCATTTGTTTACAATAATAAAAAATAAATAAATAAAAAGAACAGAATTACAGAGTATAGAAAAGGAGAAATCAATCTTTTAAGACCGAAAGCAACTTGGATCTAAAAGTGCCATCATATTTTCTCTGCTTTTGAATTGGTTTTGGCATTAGCTGATGGAGCTTTCATTACATATGGATATCAGACAGACAGCAATAATAAGAGAATATACCATTTTGAACATGGTACTCAGAAGACCTATACATAGCACAGTATGATCATTTTCCTCCATTTTGTAAAACAAATTCTTCTATGAGATAGGGTAATAATTTACATTTTCTTCAGAGACCTTTTTTTCCATTCTCTGACTGGTAATCAAGTCAGGCTCAGGTGCAGAATAAACCTAGGATTTGTTCCTTAAAGTTTGGGGAGATGTTTCCAGAGAAGTGTAACATTGCATCCACTCTATGAGGCAGAGGAAAGACTAGGGGTATCTCCTGATATTCCCTGTCTCCTGTAAACCAGAGTTGGAGAGTAGTGACCAAGGATGGGAGAGCAGTGATTGATATTGAGGGTCTCTGATGACCTCATGACTGTGGCGTGCCTGGTATTTTGGAATGTTTCTGTGAAAGGGAAGACAATGCTTAGCTGCTGTGGTAATGCCCTTTATGAGCAGGCTGTCTTCAAGAGTTTTATCAGATAGGACCTTGATCTCAGGCACACGGCTCCTGGGAAGGAAGGAATTCTTATGCTAGACAACCACATTGGTTCACCTGCTGCACTTCTCCAGTTCCTGCCTACCTTATAGTAATTTTTAACAATGGACTTTCCTGAGAGCTAAACAAATCTCCTAACATTGCACTTTGCAACTGTGCCTTACAACTATAGAAAGGCAACATAGGATGTCCTAGTTTCTGTAACTTTATTGAATACAAAGAATAATGGTTACATAATCTTTAACCTGATAATGAGACATATATAAATAAAGATTGCTAGTGTAACTCTTTAGATCTGCATCAGAGAGCAGAGCTCCACCTGATCCCAGCTTAATCTTCAAGGTCTGTGTCTGTGAATATTTTCTAATCCCCTTTCACCCCTTGCTGGACCTGGGAGTTTGGTTGCACTGGTTAAGACAGTTGGTGGCCCATATGGACCCAGACACAAGTTAACTTTCTTCAGCCATTAGAATAGGGGACACGCCTGAGGTGCACCTTATAATAAAAAAAAATCCTCAAAGGTAAGGAGGTCAGGGGAGTGAGTCAGAGTCAGGTATAAAATATGGGAAATACAGGATCCAAAGAAAGGGGTCATTATGTGTCTGTCCTTAGAGATCTGCATAGGAAGAACAATAGCTCAGTTAGACAAGCACAACTGTTATAATTTATAGACTTTACTACTAAAACTCTGTCCCACTGTTGGTGCAATCTCAAAATGGCTTTACCAAAACTGCCTTGCTTAGAAAACTGGTAGAAAATGTTATGAGAATGCCCTAAATATTGCTTTTATTGTGTATTCAGGGCTGGGGATTCACTATGTTATGGTTAGTCAATTCCAGAAGCATTCTGATTCAGTGTATATACACATAGTCACAATCATTAACTTTGGAGCATGTGCTTTTACCTTTATATAATGTGTTTTCAGTGTGCCTTCTTTGTACTTTATGCAAGTGGTCCTATGAATAGGGCTATGACTGTGTTTGCATAAGTTCTTCTCCACTGTGACTAAAAGGCTTAACCAGACCAAGTATAAAGGTGAAAAATTTTATTTGAGAGTTCACAGTTTCAGAGATCTCAGTCCATACAAAGTTGGCCCGTTATTTGGGCTTTGAGATGAGGTTAAATATCATGGCAGAAGTGCGTGGTGCAGGAAAATGGCTAGTATAAATTAAGTAGATAGACACTCTCCAGATACACAATGCATACCGCAAACACATGCCTCCAAAGAAACAACTCCTCCAGTAACACCCTTCCTCCCTTCAGTTACCACTCAGTTAATACCATCAGGGGATTAATATATCAATTGGTTTGGAGAGCATTCTGAATTGTTTGGGTGTTTCTCAAAGAAGGGTGGAGAAAATGTCACTAAAGTGAGTATATACAGCACAGCACTTTCAAGTGTGTAGGAAGGTCTCTTGATTTAATTAGGGAGGGATTACTTAGATATGTAGGGAAGTGTGTTTGTGGTGAGTAGAAAAGATTTTCTGAGGTGGAAAAATGGCTTCTTTTCATTGTGGAGTGAGGTCTCTCTAAGGCATGTATAAAGGGCCTTCTGGAGGTTGTTGGAGGGCTCCTTCATGTATGTGGGAGGGCCCACTGTTGTTAGTTGGAAAGGGTCACAGAGGTGCACATGATATGAGTAAGGAGAATACTGAATTGTGATGGGAGTTTTCTTTGAGGATAGTAGAGGGAATCTCTCTGGTGTTTAGGGAGGCCAATCAAGAAAAAATCATGAGAACTCTCAGATGTCTACATATAGCCTTTGGAAGTAAGTAGGGAGGGCACTTTGGTGAGCAGTGAGGTCAATCTGCAATGTTTGGTTAGGGTTTGCTGAGGTGTGTATGTAGTACTTGAAAAGGAGTATGGTGCATACTCACTTAGCTCTCTAGGGTTTTCTCTCTGAAATGTGTAGGTACAGATCACAATATGAGTAGTGAAGGTTTTTTATGGTTCAATAATGCTCTCTAATGATTACAGGGTGGGCTGCTTGATATTTGTAGTGAGCGTCCTCTGGTCTGTGTAGAGTGTATTTGATCAGGTATTTAGGAGGATTTCACTGTTTGTCTGAGTGTTCTTTGCATTTCTGGGAAGGTCCTCTGAGGTTACTTGGTAGGGCTCAGAGTTACATAGGTGCTCCATGAATTATAGAAAGAGATCAGTGTGTTGTTTCCAGAGGGCTGTTTGATGTGACTAGTGAAAGCTCATTGAATTGAGAGGAGAGGACAACCTGATGTGAATAGAAGGGCACTATGAACTGAGGGTTAGGGTCATGGTTGGGCCTAGGGTAAGTGCTAGGTTCAGGATCAGGGTTAGCATTTGAAGTTTATAGGAAAAGCCTTTGTTTTGAGTTGAAATACTTCTCTCTGGTGTGTATTGAGGGCTCTCAAAAGTGCATAAATATGCCCTCTGATGCTTAGAGTGGGCTTGTGGAGAAGTATAGGTAGTAGAGAGTGCTTCTAAAGCAGTATATCTTGTACACACTGAGGTATGTAGGGATGACTCTGTGTGGCATGTAGGGACTGCTCTTGCGTTGAATAGGGAAGACTTTCTTTAATGTGTATGTAGGGTATTGCATTGTATGAATGGCTTTCAGACTTGTATTTTGTGAGATGAGTAAAGAGGACTAAATAAGGAGTGTAGCAGGGTTCTGTTATGAGTGTCAGAGGTCTCTTAGATGTGTGCGGGAGGGACCTCTAAGAAGCGATTTGATGGTTCATCCCGGTGCATAGGGAATGCATACTTAGTTGAGTAGAAAAGACCTGGTTGTGTTTGGAAGATCATTTAAAGTGAATAGAGAAAGCTCTGTGAGATACATACGGAGAACAAAATGACATAGAAATGAAGAACCTATGGGTTGTTGATTGGGTGATCTAAATAGTGTGTAAGTAGGACTCCCTGATTTAAGTAGAGAGGGCTCTGTGAAATTTGTAGTGTAGTTTCTTTGAGGTGTAAAAGTAGGAGTCATTGAATTACATAGGGACAGAACTTTGATATGTGTAGGGAGGGCTTTCAGAGTCATCTAAATAGGTCCCTATTACGGTGTGCAGAGGAATATATGAGAGGTGTAAGAAGGCTTTATGACTGATTAGAAAGGCTATCTCAGTTTTGTAGGGAGGGTCCTCTCTAGGCAACAGTGATATATATCTAATATAACTAGGGAGAACACACTGAGGTGTGATGGGAGTGTTTGTTGAGGATAGTGCTTGGAATCAGAGACATTTTAGGAGGGCACTTAAAGAAATATCTGAGGTTTGTACTTATGGTATCCAGAGATGAATAGGAATGATATTTTGCTGGGTAGTGAGAGTTATGTATTAGGTGTATAGGTAGAGATTTTTGAGGTTTGTTTAAAGGGCATTCTAAGGTTTATATGGAAGTCTCTCTGAGATTTGTATGGAGGACTCTTGATTGGGGTGTATAGAGATGGTGCTCTTATGTGAGTATTAAGATCTCCCAAGTTCTGTAAGAATGTCACTTTAATGTGAATAAGAAGAGATCTCTGAAATAAATTGGGTGGATTAACTGAGGTTTGAAAGGAAAGCTCTATGAAGGGGTTACAGACCCACTGAATTTTGGAAGTAGGGCATTGTGAGGTGTGCAGAAAAGTGGTGTGTGGTGTTCAGTGACAGTTCTCTGAGATGTGCAGGAATTGCTCAATGAGGTGTGTAAGAAGTATTCCTGAAGTGTGTATGGAAGGCACTCTGAGGTGTAAAGGCACCTGTTGTGAGCAGGGAGGGCATTCTCAGTTGTATATGGAGGTGTCTGTAATGTGTGTATGTAGGGTACGCTGAGGTATGGACAGAGGTCCCCCTGTTGTTTGTAGTTCAGGTGCTCTGATATGTGTTGGGAGGTATCAGGTGTGCACCAGAAATCTCTTTGGGTGTAAATGACTTTTGTTTGTGTAGGAGTGCTATCTGGTTTGTGTACAAGGGCCCTTTGAAGTTAATAGTGAGATCCATCTATTATGAATAGGGAGAATACACGGAGGTGTGATGGGAGTGTTCTTTGAGGATACTACAGGGGATATCAATGCTGTTTAGGAAGACCAATCCAAGGAGTATCACAAATGGTCTTTGAGTTGTGTACATACAGCACTTGGAAGTAATTAGGGAGGACTTTTTGGTGTGTAGTTAGGTCTATCTGAGATGTGTAGGTAGTGTTTGCTAAGGTGTTTAGCAAAGGCATTCTGAAGTTTGAATTAACATTTCTCTGGAATTTCTAAGAAGGACTCTTTGGGGTATATAAAGAGGGCTTTCTTTATTGTTTAGGTGTTGCTCAAAAATGTGTTGAGGAAGCAACCCTAAGTTGTGTATGTATGGCACATTTAAGTGTGTATGAAGGGCTCTTGATTTAAATAGGGAGGGATTACTTAGATGTGTAGGGAGGTGTGTTTGAGATGTGGAGGAAAGGTTCTCTTGGTTCTCTTCATTGCATAGGAGGTCTCTCTGGGGTATGTAGGGAGGGGCCCTTTGTGTGTGTGGGAGGGCCACCTGAAGTGAGTTGAAAGGGTTCACAGATGTGCATAGGCATGGTGCTCTTTGCTGGGTACAAATACCTGAGTAAATTGTTTACACACAGCCTTTTGAGGTGAGTACTGAGAGCACTATGAGATCAGCAGGGAGAACAAACTGATATAAAAGGGAAAGAACTATAAATTTTGTTTTATAGTTAGGGTCTGGCTTACAATTTTGGGTCAGGATCCATATCTTGCTCAGTGTCAGGGTCAGGGAGAGCCCTCTGTTGTATGTAGGGAGGGCTTGTGTTAATGGTTATGGTTAGGATTAGGGTTATGTTAAGGGTCATGGTCAATATTTTCAGTTTACAAAGAATGACTCAGTGATGAGTTGAAAGGACTCTTTGAGATGTGTGTTAATCACTTTCTAAGGTGAGCAGGCAGGCTCTCTGTTGTGTTTAAAGAAGTCTTGCCACGAAAAAGAGTTAGTAGGGAGTGCTTGAAAAGGAGTATATCCATATTTTACCCAGTGAGGTATATAGAAATGCCTCACTGAGGTGTGTAGGGATAGTTCTCTGATGTGTTTAGGGACTGCTCTTCATGTGTGTAGGGTGAGCTACTTTTGATGTGTATGGGGTACACTCAGGTGTGTAGGGAGTGCCCTCTGAGGTTGGTAGCATTTGGCCTCTGAGCTGTGTAAAGAGGGCTCTATGAGGTGCGTAGGAGGGTTCCATGATGTGTGTCATATAACAATTTAATGTGTATGGATGTGCCTCTAATATGAGTTGGGAGGGCACACAGTAGTGCAGAGGAAAGGTGCTTTATGATGTGTAGGAAGGGTTCAGTGAGTTGTGTCTGTAGGGCCTTTTGAGGGAAGAACTGGGATCTCTGAGAGATGAGTAGGGAGATCAAATTGATGTAGAAGGGAGAAAACTATGAGGTTAGGGTGTGGGTTGCTGTTAGGGTTAGGGTTTGGGGTCAAGGTCATGATCATGATCAGTATCATGGTCAGGGAGGGCCCTCTATTTTATGTAGGGAGAGCTTGAGGTTAGAGTTAGGGTTAGGTTTAAATTTAGGTTTAGGATCAGGGTCAGTGTTTGTGGTATACAGAGAAGGCCTATGTAGTGACTCAAAAGTGTTCTCTGAAGTGTGCATTTAAGGCTTTCTGAGTTGCATAGATGGCTATTTGAGGTATTTAGAGAGAACTTGCAAAGAAGTAGAGTTAGCAGAAGGGGCTTTGAAACAAGTATAGTTTGTATTCAGTGAGGTATGTACAGATGGCTCTCTGAGGTGTGTAGATATTGCTTTGATGTGATTAGGGAGTGCTTTTATTTATGTGCATGGAGGATATTCTAAGGTGTTTAGGGAGGGCTCTCTGAGGTTAGTAGTGCATGGTCTTTGAGCTTGGCAGAGTACACTATGACATGTTTAGGAGAACTCTGACATGTCAAAGGTCTATTAGACATGTGTGGTAGATTCAACTTTGATGGGTTGAGAGGACTCACACAGGTCTATACAGAGTATTTAGTGAAATGTGTAGAAAGAACGCTAGTGAGTTGTGCTCAGAGAACCATTTGAGGTGAGCAGAAAGACCTCTATGAGTATGGAGGACAAATTCATATAGAAAGGGAGGTATAATGAGGTGTGGAGTGGGGTATCTCTTTGGTGTGTAGGTAGAATTCACTGAGATGAATAGGGAGGACTTTCTGAGATTTATTGTGTAGGTTCCCTGAGGTGTTTAGTGAGGACACATTGAAATGCATAGGGATGGCACTCTGATAAGAATAGGGAAGTCTCTCAGGGGTTTGTAGGGTGGTCCCTATTAGGTGTGCAGAAGAATATATGAGGGGTATAAGAGGACTTTACATATGAGGAGAAATGCTGTCTCAGATGTGCAGGGAAGGTCTTCTGAAGTGAATAGTGTGATATCTTTGATTTGAGTATGGAGAACATACTAAAGTTTGATGGGAGGATACTTTGAAGATAGTATAATGAATTTCTGAGCTGTTTTGGGAGGGCACTCAATAAAGTATCAAGAGGATGCTCTGAATTTTGTAGTTTTGACCTTTGGCAGTGAATAGAGAGGGCTTTTTGGTGAGTAGTGCAGGCTACTTGAGATGCACGGGTAGTGTTTTTTGAGGTTTGAGGTTTAATTATATGGAACACTGAGGTTTGTATGGAAGCCTCTCTGAGATTTGTAGAGAGGATAGCTGAATGGGATGTTTAGTGAGTGTTCCTTTTGGTGAAATGTATGTATCCTCTTAGGGGTGCAGATATGTATTTCTAAGGTGAGTAAGAGGAGAATTCTGATGTGAATAAGAAGGACAAACTAAGGTTTGAAAGGATGGCGCTATGCATGTGTAACAGAGTCCTCTGAATTGTAAAAGTAGTGTAAAGAGGCGGTGTGTAGTATTTGGCAACTGCTCTCCAAGTCGTGTAGGAATTGATAAATGATGTGTGACTTCTATAGTGTGAATTGATGGCCCTCTGTTGTGTAGCAAGGATGATTGATATGAATGTAAAAGGCTTTCTGAGATGTGGAGAGAGGTGACTGTGAGGTGTGTTGGAAGGGAAGGGCTCTCTGAGGTTTTTTGTGTGGGCTCTCTGAGGTGTGTAGAGAAGTCTCCATTAGGTGTGCAGAAGCTATCTATGAGGTGTAAAAAATGGCTTTTGCCCATGCAGGAGTTCTATCTGAGTTGTGTATTGAGGGCACTCTGAAATAAATAGAGATCCCATCTGATATAAGCAATGAGAACACTCTGTTGTGTAAGGTTTCTTTTAGGATAGTAGACAGAATCTCTGAGATGTGTATGTAAGGCACTTGGAGGTGAGTAGGGAGATTTGATTTAACATTTCTGAGATTTGAATTAACATTTCTCTGGCATTTTTAGGGATTGCTCTCTGGGGTGTATAAGGAGGGCTTTCTGAGTTGTTTAGGGTTTGCTCAATGAAGTGTGGAGGGTGTGTCCCTAAGGTGTGCATGGATAGGATTTAGAGTTGTATAGCAAGGATTCTTAATGTGAGTAGGGAAGAAATCCTTAGATGTATAGGGAGCTATGTTTGAGGCATATAGGAAATTTCTCCAAATGTGAAAGTGAATTCCTTTCCTTGTAGAAGGAGGGCTCTATGAGATATCATGGGAGTGGTCTCTGAGGGGTGTAGGAGGGCTTTATGAGGTTTGTGGGAGGGCTAATTGACATGAGTGTGAGTGCTCAATTAAGTAAGTAGGGGTATTTTTGGTGTATATGGAAGGCCAGTCGAAGGGGATTTCTGAAGAGTGTAGTGATGGTTTTATGAAGTTAATAGAAAGATTTACTCGGGTGTTAAGAAGGGTTTGTAAAGGAGGATTGCATGTACTCACTTATTTGTATAGGGATATGTCTATTTCAGGTGTGTAGAGACTTCTTTTGAGACATATAGTGAGGACATTATTAATGTGTCAGGAGGGCACTCAGATTTGTACAGAGGCTTCTGTGATTTTTGTATGGAGATTATTCTGAGCTGAGAAGGGAGGGTTACCCTTAGGTTTAAGGTTAATTTTTGAGGTTAGGTCTTGGATTAGGGTTATATTTAGAGTTAGTATTAGAATTATGGTGTTAGTGTTAGAGTAAGAGTGTTAAGATTTGGTTCTTTGTTGGTTTTAGGATCCAAATGAGTGTTTGGATTGTAATGGGAAGGCCTCTGTGGTGTGTTGAAATGGCTCTCTGAATTGTAATGGCTCTTTCTTGTGTATTATGAGGGTTCCCTGAGGTGAGTACACAGGCTTGCTGAGGTGATTAGGGAAGGTTTCCAATAAAACATAGTGTGTACACACTGAGGTCTGTAAGGATATCTTTCTGAGGTGTGTAGGGACAGTTCTTCAGATATGTAGTGAGGGTATTCTTTGATGTTTCAGCAGGGAACTAAATGTGTATGCAAAGGGCCCTCTGAGGTTTGTAGGGAGTGGCCTCTGAGTTGTGTAGGCAGGGTACCATTATGTGTGTCAGAGGGCTCCTTTACATATGTGGAAGTGCCCCCTGAGATGAGTTGAGAAGATTCACAAAGGTGAATCAGGGAGGTGCTCTGCAAAGTTTAGAAAGAGCTCACTTGAATTGTGTTTCAAGGACCATTAGAGGTTAGTAGTCAGAGATTTTTGAGGTAAGAAGGGAGAACAAACTGATGAATGAGGAAAGGCACTTTTGTGTTAGGCTTAGGGTCAGGTTCGGGTTCATGGTCAGTGTCAGTGTCAGGGAGGGCTCCCTGGTATATAAGGAGTGCTGAGGTTTAGGCTTAAATTAGGGTTACTTGTCAAGCTCAAGGTCAGGTTTAGTATTTGCAATTTATAGGGAAGGCCTCTGTGATGAGTCAAAAGGTCTCTATGAGATGTATATTGAGGACTTTCTATCATCAGTAGATAGATTCTCTGAGGTGTTTATAGTGCACTTTTAAAGAAGTTAATTAGTAGAACTGGATTGCAAAGGAATCTAATTTGTACAAGCTGAGATATGTAAGGACGTCCCTCTGAAGTGTGTAGGAAATGCATTTGAGGTAAGTAGAACTAACTTTCCTTGATGTCTAAGGTGGTTACTCTGAGATTTTTGGGGAGGTGCTTTAGGTTGGTAGTATGTGACTGTGGAGGGAGGAAACTATGACATGTGTAAGAGAGCTCTACAAAATATGTTTGAGATCTCCTAGTGGTGTGTAGGAGGGTTTTCTGAGGTGAGCTTGGAGGTCTCAAAGAGGTGCATAGGGAGGGTGTTCTGTGAATTGTAGAAAGGGTTTAAAGAGTAGTGTTTGTTGGACATTTTAAGGTAAGGTATAAGGACTCTGTGACATGAGTAGGGAGAAAAAACTGATGTAGAAGGGAAGGCTCTATGAGGTTAAGGTTAAGATTAGCATTAGATTAGTAACGTATCAAGGTCATGGTCATGGTCAATATCAGCAAGTACTCTCTTTGGTATGTATGGTGGGCTCAGTGTTGGGTTGGATTCTTGGCTGGGGTCAGTATTTTGAATGCATAGGGAAGACCTCTGTTGTGAATTGAAAGATCTCCCTTAGGCATGTATTGAGGACTTTCTGAGGTGAGTAGATGGGATTTCTGAGGGATTTAGAGAGTACTTGAAATGAAGTATAGTTAGTAAAGAGAGCTTTTAAAGGAATCTAATTTGTACTTGCTGAGGTTGGTAGGATATTCT
>NW_025920139.1:0-53413 GCF_902686445.1 Sciurus carolinensis | reverse complement strand
TCAACCCATCAGTGTAAACTCATAAATATCTACTAGTTGGTGTAGATTCATTGATATTGACCTCTGAGGTTAGATTTGTCAGTATCTACTCTTCAGTGCAGATTCAGTGATATTGACCAATTGGGGACGATTGGTCAATTTTGACCTGTCATGAGAGATTTGATGATATCGACTCAACTGAGTGAATTCATCAATTTTGACTCATTGGTAGAGATTCATAGAGATTGACTCAACTGGCTACTTTCATTGATATTGATATGTTGATATTAATTTGTCAATGTTGATCCATTGATATTGACCCATCAGGGTAGATCCTTCAATATCAAGTTTTCTGTGCATATTCATCAATATCAACCTGTTGAAATAGATTAATCAATATTAACACTTTGTTGTAGATTTGTCAATATTGAATCATCAGGATAGATTTGCCCATATTGATCCATCAGGCTTCATTCCTCAATATGAACTGTATTGGTTAGATCCATTAATATCAACTCTCTGATTAGATTCATCAATATCATCAACTGGTTCAATTTGTCAAAATGTACTCATTGGGTTAGATTTGTCTATATCAACCAATGGGGTTAGACTTGTTGATAACCCTTTGGTGTAGATGCATCAAAATAGACTTATCAGGGAAGATTAGTCCATATCAACTCATTGAGATAGATTATTCAATATTGACTCTTCTTGTTAGATTCATCAATATCAACCCATCTGTGTAGATTCATCAAAATTGACTCATCAGCATAGATTCATCAATAGTGGCCCTTCAGTGTAGATTCTTTGATATTGATGAGTCTATTGATTTGATGATGTAGGTTCATTGATATAGAATTTATGGGGTAGAGACATCAATATCAAATCACCTATGTAGATTCATTGGTGTATATTCACCAATTTGATACATCACTGTAGACTCATCAAATTTGACTCGAAGGTTAGATTTGCCAATATTTATTCATCAGTGTAGATTCATCTATATCAACTCTTCAGGGTATATTAGTCAATATTGACTCTTTGAAAAAGATGCCTCAACATTGTCCCATCAGGGTAGATTCATCAATGTTGACTGGACTGGGTAGATTTGTTGATATCAACTCATCAGTGTAGATATGTTGATATTGATATGTCAATATAGACAGGTAGATTTATAGACATTGATTCATCAATATTGATGCATCAACATTGATTCATTGATGTAGATTCACTGATATCAAACTATCAATGTAGATTTGTCAATATTGACACAATGGGGTAGATTCATTGATATTGGCTGCATGGTATAGATTTGTTGATATCAAATTGATGTTGTGGACTCACTAATGTTGATTCTTCAGATAGATTTGTTGATATTGCCTCATCTGTGTAAAGTCATCAGTAGCAATCACCCAGGATAGATTTAAAGATATAAAAAGAATGGTAGATTCATTGATATCAACCCATCAGTATAGATTAGTTGATATTGACCTGGAGGCATGGATTCATCAATGTCTACCTTTCAGTGTAGTTCAGTTAATACAGATTCAATGGGGTATATTCATAAATGTCAGCTGAGCAGGTAGATTTTTTAATATCAGCTTCTCAGGGTAGATTTGTTGATATCGACCATAGGGGTAGATTCACACTGACATTATCATGTCAGTGTGCATTTGTCAATATCAACTCAATGGGGTAGATTTGGTGGTATCTACTCAATGGTGTTGATTTGCCAATATCTGCTCATCATTGTAGATTTATCAATATCAACCCATAGGGGTAGACTGATCAATATCAACCCATCAGTGGAGATTCATTAATATCTACTTATTGGTGTAGATTAATTGATATCAACCCTTAGGGGTAGATTCATCAATATTAACCAGTCGTTGGTGGATTTGTCAATGTTCATAAGTCAATATTGATTTGTCAATTTAGATTCCTTGATATTGACCTGAAAATGTAGATTTTTCAGTATCAACTTTTCTGGGTGTATTCATCAATATAAACCCATTGGTGTGGATTTGATAATATCTATCCACTGGCAAAGACTCATTGATATCTAATCATCAGGATGCATTCATCCATATCAACCCATTGGTGTAGTGACAGGAGTAATGGAACTGGTGAAACATTATAATTGTCTAGCATAAGAGTTTCTCTATTCCCAGAAGATTTGTGACTGAGATCAAGGTTAGAGCTGAAAGGACTCTTGCACAGAGCCTACTCATGCAGGGTTTTACCACAGCAGTTAAACATCATGTGCCCTTGCACAGAAAAATTTCCAGGTACCAGTCATGCCACAGTCATGAGGTCATCAGAGACCCCCAATCCCAGTCACACTTCCCCATCCTTTCACCACTGTGCACAGAAATGTACTTATTTGGGTAGATTCATCTATATCAACCAATGGGGATAGATTTGTTGATATCAACTCAATGAGTTAGATTTATCAATATTGATTTGATTGGTTTCATTGGTTAGACTTGTCAAAATCAATTCATTGGAATAGATTTTTTGATATCCACTTGCCAGTGTAGACTCATCAATTTTAATTTATTGGTTGATTCATCAATATTGACTTGATGGCATAGATTTATTGATATGGACCCATAGGGGTAGATTTATCAGTATCCAACTGTAGGGGTAGATTTATCCATTTCAACACATCAGTGTAGATTCATCCATATCAACTTGTTGGGTAGATTCATGGATATTGATGTGTTGATATTGATTCATCATAGATTCATCATCATTGACTCATCAGTGTAGATGCATAGACATCAACTCATCAGGGTAGATTTGTTGATATTGATTATTCAGTGTAGATTTATAGATATCAACCCATTTGTGTTGATTTGTTGAAATTAAACCTATGGAGTAGATTCATCAATATTGACCCTTCAAGGTACATTTGTCAATATTGACCCATCAATGTAGTTTGGTCAAAATTGACCCACTGGGTTAGATTAGTTTATATCAACATATTGGGATAGATTTATCAATATTGATACAAGCATGTAGATTCATAAATACTGACTTGTTGCAGTAGATTGTTCATTATCAATTTGTCATTATCAATGAGATGATGTTTCATTGATGTCAACTTGTTGAATAGATTTGTGGATATCAATTTGTCAGTGTAGGTCATCAATATTGACCCATTGGTGTACAATCATCAATATCAATCAATCAAGGTAAATTCATCTGTATTGACCCTTTGAAGTATATTTGCCAATATTGACTCTTTGGTGCACAATCATTGTTATTGACTTGTCTGTGTAGATTCCTCCACACCAACCCATTGTGTTAGAACAGTCAATATGAACTTGATGGGATATATTCACTAATATCAATCATAGGTGTTAATTCATTGATATTGATTCATTGGTGTAGATTCATTTATATTGACCAATTGGAGCAAATTCATTGATATTGACTCTTCAGTGTAGATCTGTCCATATCAACTCATTGGGTTAGATTCATGAATATCAACTTGATGGGGTAGATTCATTGACAATGACCTGTAGTTGTTGATTCATCAATATTGACTCATTGGTATAGATTTGCTGATATTGACTTGTTGGGGTTAATGTTCAATATTGATTTGTTGATATCAATTCTGCAGAGTAGATATGTCAATATTGATTTAATGTGGAATGTTTGTCAATATCTACTGACCTGTGTAAATGTGTCTATTTTGGACCATCAGTGTATATTCATGAAATATGACTCATCATGTTAGACTCATTAATATCTACTCACCAGTGTAGATTTGTTGATATCAACACATTGAGGTGGTTTCATCAATATTGACTCTATGGGGTTTATTTGTTGATATTGGCACATTGATGTAGATTCATTGATATTGACTCTGGGATATATTTGTTAATATCAACTCAATGGGAAGATTTATTGATATTGAAGGGTTGATATTGATTCATCAATATGGATTTGTCAATATTGACTCAACAAGGTACATTCATCAGTATTGACTCACCATGATAGATTCGTGATATTCACAATTCTGTATAGTTTTGTTGATATCAACCCATTGGGGTAGATTCATCATTATCAACCAGTCATGGTAGAGTCTCTGATATCAACTAAACTGGGTAGATTCATCAATATTGATTTGTTGAAACCAATTTGATGATGTAGATTCATCAATATTGACTAGTCCATGTACATTGGTTGACATTGATGTGTCTGGGTAGATTTGTTGATATTGACTCTTTGGCGGAGATTTGTAGATATCAACTTATAGGGGTAGATTCATCAATATTAATATATCAGTATGGATTTGTCAATGTAGATTCATTGATATGAACCCATTGGGGTATTTTTTTGATATCTGCTCTTCTGGGTATATTCATCAATATCTATCCTTCTCTTCAGTTTAGATTCATTTATATCAACCTGTCAGGGTAGATTTGTCAATATCAACCCATCAGAATAGATCCATAAATACCAGTGGTTTGATGTAGATTCATTGATATCAACTCATCAGGGTAGTTTCATCAATATCAAACTATGTAGATTTGATGATAAAGACTTGACTTGATTGATTTGTAAATATTGACTCATTGGTGGAGATTTGTAGATATCAAAATGTAGGGTTATATTCATCAATATCAATTTATTGATATGGATACATCAATGTAGATTCATTTATATTGATCCATTGGGCTATATTTGTTGATATATACTCTTCTGGGTATATTTGGCATGATCTACATGTTAATATAGATTCAATTATATCTAATTGGAGTTGATTCATCCACATCAACCCATTGTATAGATTCATCAATTTTAACTATTCTAGGTAGATTTATTGACATCAATCCTTCATTGTAGGTTCATCAAAATCAACACATCTGTGTAGATGCATTGATATTTATTAGCCAATATCAATTTTTCAATATAGATTTGTTGATATTAACTTGATAGGGTAGATTCATGAATATTGATTCATCATGGTAGATTTGTTGGTATTGACTTTTCTCCTTAACATGTACTTTTATAAATACTTATTCTACTTCTGTTAAATCTAATTCATCTAATTTTAACTTATGATATTCATGACATCCAAGATTTTAGATCAACCTACCTTACATTTTAAGTAATTATTTTTTGCTGAAGTCACATTCTATAAGAAATAGATATTAAACTAACCATTTTAGAGAAATCAACACCATATTGATTGCTTGACCACTTAGAGAAATGAATAGTTATGTAAATTTAAAGACATCCTTACTTTTATCTATTTAGCCAATTTTAGTCATGTGAACTGAAAGGCGTTTTGATCATTTTATTGTGAATTTATTAATGCTTATTTTAATATATATATGCCAATTTTGGCACCATATACATAATGTGTAGACAAAAGCATATATGTAGATACAACATACAATAAACATGTATGCAGACATGCATAAAACTGATATAAAACAAAAAATGTAGAGTTTTAGGTTCCCTGTTATGAAAAAATATCTTAAGATGTTTACTGCACAGAATGTCATATTTAACCACTGAAAAATGAAAATAAAGTCTGTCACAAATTTTTATAAAACCTGCATAAGACCTATGCATTTGGAAAAATAAGGTGTAGAATTTACCAGTCATGGGAAAGACTAAAATCAACTGTTCATGTGGGCTACTCCTTCTCCAAGGCAGAATATTTACTCTCATGTTCACCATTGTATATTCTCCATCCTTAGGTCTTTTCAAGAGGAATTTCTTCATTTCCAGTGTATTTATGAGTTAACTTTTGAATAATTAGACTCAAAGTAAAGAGAGTAGAAGAAAACTTAGGCAAGAAACTCCAGGAACACAAAACAAGACCAACTGGTGCAGAACCAAAGCTAAATTCACAAAAATATCCAGTTCAGAGCTCAGAAGACAGAAGGTTTGAAACATGACACAGTATGAAATATTACACAACTGGATCAGATTAGAGTCAGTTCAGATATGAAAAATGTCTGAGAAAACATGAAGTCCTCAGGAGACTTTTTGAAAGGACAATAGGTACATATGGGATATTTTAATTTTTTCTTACTGTGATGATCTGGAAAGAATAAAAATGCATGGAAATTAGTGAATTCCATGAAATTCTCAGGTCTGGTGAACCTGGCCAATCCAGATCTTTCTTCCTTCCTTTCTTTGTTTCTTTGTTTCTTTGTTTCTTTCTTTGTTTCTTTTTTCTTTCTTTCTTTTTCTTTTTTTTTTCTTCTTTCTTTCTTTTTATCATCCTTTTCTTTATCCCTTAATGTGGAACTAACTCAAAGAACAGAATTGCAGAGTATAGAAAAAGAGAAATCAATCTTTTAAGACCTACAGCAACTTGGATTTAAAAGTGACATCATATTTTCTCTGCTTTTGGATCAGTTTTGGCATTAGCTGATGGAGCTTTCATTATGTATGCATATCAGACAGGCAGCAATAATGAGGGAATATACCATTTTGAACATGATACTCAGAAAACTTATACATAGCACAGTTTGATCATTTTCCTCCATTTTGTAAAACAAATTCTTCTATAAGATAGGGTAATAATTTATATTTTCTTCAGAGACCATTTTTTTCCATTCTCTGGCTGGTAATCAAGTCAGGTTCAGGTGCAGAATAAACATAGGATTTGTTCCTTAAAGTTTGGGGAGGTGTTTCCGGAGAAGTGTAACCTTGCATCCACTCTATGAGGCAGAGGAAAGACTAGGGGTATCTCCTGATATTCCCTGTCTCCTGTAAGCCAGGGTGTGGAGAGTATGACCAAGAATGGAAGAGCAGTGATTGAGATTGAGTGTCTCTGATGACTTAATGACTGTGGCATGCCTGGTGTTTTGGAATATTTCTGTGAAAGGGAAGACAATGCTTAGCTGCTGTGGTAATGCCCTTTAGGAGCAGGCTCTCTTCAAGAGTTTTATCAGCTAGGACCTTGATCTCAGGCACAGGGCTCCTGGGAAGGAAGGAATTCTAATGCTAGACAACCATATTGTTTTCACCTGCTGCACTTCTTCAGTTCCTGCCTACCTTATAGTACTTTTTAAAAATGGACTTTCCTAAGAGCTAAACAAATCTCCTAACATTGCACTTTGGAACTGTGCCTTACAACTACAGAAAGGTAACATAGGATGTCCTAGTTTCTGTAACTTTCTTGAATAAAAGAATAATGGTTACATAGTCTTTAACTTGATAATGAGACATATATAAATAATGATTGCTGGTGTAACTCTTTAGATCTGTATCTCCATTAGAGAGCAGAGCTCCACCTGATCCCAGCTTAATCTTCAAGGTCTGTGTCTGTGAATATTATCTAATCCCCTTTCACCCCTTGCTGGACCTGGGAGTTTGGTTGCACTGGTTAAGACAGTTGGTGGCCCATATGGACCCAGACACAAGGTAACTTTCTTCAGTCATTAGAATAGGGGACACACCTCAGGTGTACCTTATAATAAAAAAAAAATCCTCAAAGGTAAGGAGGTCAGGGGAGTGAGTCAGAGTCAGGTATAAAATGTGGGAAATACAGGATCCAAAGAAAGGGATCATTATGTGTCTGTCCTTAGAGATCTGCATAGGAAGAGCAATAGTTCAGTTAGACAAGCACAACTGTTAGAATTTATAGACTTTACTACTAAAACTCTGTCCCACCATTGGTGCAGTCTCAAAATGGCTTTACCAAAACTGCCTTGCTTAGAAAACTGGCAGAAAATGTTATGAGAATGCCCTAAATATTGCTTTTATTGTGTATCCAGGGCTGGGGATTCACTATGTTATGGTTAGTCAATTCCAGAAACATTCTGATTCAGTGTATGTACACATAGTCACAATCATTAACTTTGGAGCATGTGCCTTTACCTTTATATAATGTGTTTTCAGTGTGCCTTCTTTGTACTTTATGTAAGTGGTCCTATGAGTAGGACTATGGCTGTGTTTACATCAGTTTTTCTCCACTGTGACTAAAAGGCTTAACCAGACCAATTATAAAGGAGAAAAATTTTATTTGAGAGTTCACAGTTTCAGAGACCTCAGTCCATACAAAGCTGACCCATTCTTTGGGCTTTGAAATTAGGTTAAATATCATGGCAGAAGTGTGTGGTGCAGGAAAATGGCTAGTATAAATTAAGTAGGAAGACACTCACTCTCCAGATATGCAATGTATACCACAAACACATGCCTCCAAAGAAACAACTCCTCCAGTAACACCCTTCCTCCCTTCAGTTACCACTCAGTTAATCCCATCAGGGGATTAATTTATCAATTGGTTTGGAGAACATTCTGAATTGTTTGGATGTTTCTCAAAGAAGGGTAGAGAAAGTGTCCCTAAAGTGAATATGTACAGCAAAGCACTTTCAAGTGTGTAGGAAGGTCTCTTGATTTAATTAGGGAGGGATTACTTAGATATGTAAGGAAGTGTGTTTGTGGTGAGTAGAAAAGATTCTCTGAAGTGGAAAAGTGGCCTCTTTTCATTGTGTAGTGAGGTCTCTCTAAGGCATGTATAAGGGGTCTTCTGAAGGGTGTTGAGGGCTCCTTCATGTATGTGGGAGGGTCCACTGTAGGTTGGAAAGGGTCACAGAGGTGCATACAATATGAGTAAGGAGAACACCGAGTTGTGATGGGAGTTTTCTTTGAGGATAGTACAGGGAATCTCTTTGGTTTTTAGGGAGGCCAGTCAAGAAAGAATCATGAGAACTCTCAGATGTTTAGGTATAGCCTTTGGAAGTAAGGGGGGCTCTTTGGTGAGCAGTGAGGTCAATCTGCAATGTTTGATTAGGATTTGCTGAGGTGTGTATGTAGTACTTGAAAAGGAGTATGGTACATACTCACTTAGCTCTGTGGGGATTTCTCTCTGAAATGTGTAGGTACAGATCACAATATGAGTATTGAAGGCTTTTTTATGGGTTGACAATGCTCTCTGATGATTACAGGGTGGGCTCCTTGATATTTGTAGTGAGTTTACTCTGGTGTGTGTAGAGTGTACTTGATCAGGTATTTAGGAGGATTTCACTGTTTGTCTGAGTGCTCTTTGCATTTCTGGGAAGGACCCCTGAGGTTACTTGGTAGGGCTCACAGAGTTGCATAGGTATGGTGCTCCATGAATGATAGAAAGAGATCAGTGTGTTGTTTGCAGAGGGCTGTTTGATGTGACTAGTGAAAGCTCATTGAATGGAGAGGAGAGGACAACCTGATGTGAATGGGAGGGCACTATGAGTTGAGGGTTAGGGTTATGGTTGGGCATAGGGTAAGTGTTAGGTTCAGGATCAGGGTTAGCATTTGTAGTGTATAGGAAAAGCCTTTGTTTTGAGTTGAAAGACTTCTCTATTTGGTGTGTATTGAGGGCTCTCAAAAGTGCATACATAGGCCCTCTGATGCTTAGAGTGGGCTTGTGGAGAAGTATAGGTAGTAGAGAGTCGTTCTAAAACAGTATAGTTTGTACACACTGAGGTATGTAGGGATGACTGTGTGGCATGTAGGGACTGCTCTTGAGTTGAGTAGGTAAGACTTTCTTTAATGTGCATGCAGGGTATTGCATTGTATGAATGACTTTCAGACTTGTGTTTTGTGATATGAGTAAAGAGGACTAAATGAGGAGTATAGCAGGGTTCTGTTATGTGTGTCAGAGGTCTCTTAGATGTGTGTGGGAGGGACCTCTAAGAAGCGATTTGATGGTTCATCCCAGTGCATAGGGAATGCATACTTAGTTCAGTAGAAAAGACCTGGTTGTGTTTGGAAGGCCATTTAAAGTGAGTAGTGAGAGCTCTGTGAGATATGTATGGAGAACAAAATGACATAGGAATGAGAAACCTATGAGTTGTTGATTGGGTGATCTAAATAGTGTGTAAGTAGGACTCCCTGATATAAGTAGAGAGGGCTCTGTGAAATTTGTAGTGTAGTTTCTTTGAGGTGTAAAAGTAGGAGTCATTGAAACACATAGGGACAGAATTTTGATATGTGTAGGGAGGGCTTTCAGAGGTGTCTAAATAGGTCCATATTAGGGGGTGCAGAGGAATATATGAGAGGTGTAGGAAGGCTTTATGACTGATTAGAAAGGCTATCTCAGTTTTGTAGGGAGGGTCCTCTCAAGGCAACAGTATAATATAACTAATATAACTAGGGAGAACACACTGAGGTGTGAAGGGAGTGTTTATTGAGGATAGTGCTTGGAATCAGAGGCATTTTAGGAGGGCACTTAAAGAAATAGCTAAGGTTTGTACTTATGGTATCCGGAGATGAATAGGGATGATATTTTGCTGGGTAGTGAGAGTTATTATTAGATGTACAGGTAGAGATTTTTGAGGTTTGTTTAAAGGGCATTCTAAGGTTTATATGGAAGTCTCTCCGAGATTTGTATGGAGGACTCTTGATTGGGGTGTATAGAGATGGTGCTCTTAGGTGAGTATTAAGATCTCCCAAGTTGTGTAAGAATGGCACTCTAATGTGAATAAGAAGAGATCGCTGAAATAAATTGGGTGGATTAGCTGAGGTTTGAAAGGAGAGTTCTATGAAGTGGGTTAAAGGCCCACTGAATTTTGAAAGTAGGGCATTGTGAGGTGTGCAGAAAAATGGTGTGTGGTATTCAGTGACAGTTCTCTGAGATGTGCAGGAATTGCTCAATGAGGTGTGTAAGAAGTATTCCTGAAGTGTGTATGGAAGGCACTCTGAGGTGTAAAGTCACCTATTGTGAACAGGAAGGGATTTCTCAGTTGTATAGGAAGGTGTCTGTAATGTGTGTATGTAGGGTACTCTGAGGTATGGACAGAGGTCCCCCTGTTGTTTGTAGTTCAGGTGCTCTGATATGTGTTGGGAGGTATCATGTGTGCACCAGAAATCTCTGTGGGTGTAAATGGCTTTTGTCTGTGTAGTAGTGCTATCTGGTTTGTGTACAAGTGTCCTTTGAAGTTCATAGTGAGATCCATCTATTATGAATATGGAGAATACATGGAGGTGTGATTGGAGTGTTCTTTGAGGATACTACAGGGAATATCAATGCTGTTTAGGAAGACCAATCCAAGAGTATCACAAGTGGTGTTTGAGTTGTGTACCTACAGCACTCGGAAGTAATTAGGGAGGACTTTTTGGTGTATAGTTAGGTCTATCTGAGATGTATAGGTAGTGTTTGCTAAGGTGTTTAGCAAAGGCATTCTGAAGTTTAAATTAACATTTCTCTGGAATTTCTACGGAGGACTCTTTGGGGTGTATAAACAGGGCTTTCTTTATTGTTTAGGTGTTGCTTAAAAATGTGTTGAGGAAGCAACCCTAAGTTGTGTATGTATGGCACATTTAAGTGTGTATGAAGGGCTCTTGATTTTAATATGGAGGGATTACTTAGAAGTGTAGGGAGGTGTGTTTGAGATGTGTAGGAAAGGTTCTCTTGTTTCTCTTCATTGCATAGGAGGTCTCTCTGAGGTATGTAGGGAGGGCCCCTTTGTGTGTGTGGGAGTGTCACCTGATGTGAACTGAAAGGGTTCACAGATGTGCATAGGCATGGTGCTCTTTGCTGGGTACAAATACCTGAGTAAATTGTTTACACACAGCCTTTTTAGGTGAGTACTGAGAGCACTATGAGATCAGCAGGGAGAACAAACTGATATAAAAGGGAAAGAACTATAATTTTTGTGTTATAGTTAGGGTGAGGCTTACAGTTTTGGGTCAGGATCCATATCTTGCTCAGTGTCAGGGTCAGGGAGAGTCCTCTGTGGTATGTAGGGAGGGCTTGTGTTAATGGTTATGGTTAGGATTAGGGTTATGTTGAGGGTCATGGTCAGTATTTTCAGTTTACAAAGAATGACTCAGTGATGAGTTGAAAGCACTCTTTGAGATGTGTGTTAATCACTTTCTAAGGTGTGCAGACAGGCTCTCTGTTGTATTTAAAGAAGTCTTGCCACAAAAAAGAGTTAGTAGGGAGTGCTTGAAAAGGAGTATATATTTTACCCAGTGAGGTATATAGAAATGACTCATTGAGGTGTGTAGGGATAGTTCTCTGATGTGTTTAGGGACTGCTCTTCTTGTGTGTAGGGTGAGCTACTTTTGATGTATATGAGGGTACACTCAGGTGTGTAGGGAGTGCCCTCTGAGGTTGGTAGCATTTGGCCTCTGAGCTGTGTAAAGAGGGCTCTATGAGTTGTGTAGGAGGGTACCATGATGTGTGTCATATAACAATTTAATGTGTATGGATGTGCCTCTCATATGAGTTGGGAGGGCCCACAGTAGTGCAGAGGAAAGGTGATTTATGATGTGTAGGAAGGGTTCAGTGAGTTGTGTCTGTAGGGCCTTTTGAGGGAAGAACTGGGATCTCTGGGAGATGAGTAGGGAGGTCAAATTGATGTAGAAGGGAGAAAACTATGAGGTTAGGGTGTGGGTTGCTGTTAGGGTTAGGGTTCGGCATCAAGGTCATGATCATGATCAGTATCATGGTCAGGGAGGGCCCTCTATTTTATGTAGAGAGTGCTTGAGGTTAGAGTTAGGGTTAGGTTTAAAGTTAGGTTTAGGATCAAGGTTTAGGATCAAGTGTTTGTGGTATACAGGGAAGGCCTATGTAGTGGCTCAAAAGTGTTCTCTGGAGTGTGTATTGAAGGCTCTCTGAGTTGCATAGATGGCTATTTGAGGTATTTAGAGAGAACTTGCAAAGAAGTATAGTTAGCAGAAGAGGCTTTGAAACAAGTATAGTTTGTATTCAGTGAGGTATGTACAGATGGCTCTCTGAGGTGTGTAGAGATTGCTTTGATGTGATTAGGGAGTGCTTTTATTTATGTGCTTGGAGGATATTCTAAGTTGTTTAGGGAGGGCTCTCTGAGGTTAGCAGACCATGGTCTTTGAGCTTGGCAGAGTACACTATGACATGTGTAGGAGAACTCTATGACATATCAAAGGTCTATTAGACATATGTGGTAGATCCAACTTTGATGGGTTGAGAGGACTCACACAGGTCTATACAGAGTATTTAGTGAAATGTGTAGAAAGAACGCTAGTGAGTTGTGCTCAGAGAACGATTTGAGCTGAGCATAGAGTTCTATGAGTATGGAGGACAAATTCATATAGAAAGGGAGGTATAATGAAGTGTGGAGTGGGGTATCTCTTTGGTGTGTATGGAGAATACACTGAGATGAATAGGGAGAACTTTCTGAGATTTATTTTGTAGGCTCCCTGAGGAGTTTAGTGAGGACTCATTGAAATGCATAGGGATGGCACTCTGATAAGAATAGGGATGTCTCTCAGGGGTTTGTAGGGTAGTTCCTATTAGGTGTGCAGAAGAATCTATGAGGGGTGTAAGAGGACTTTACATCTGCGGAGAAATGTTGTCTCAGATGTGCAGGGAAGGTCTTCTGAAGTGAATAGTGTGATATCTTTGATTTGAGTATGGAGAACATACTAAAGGTTGATGGGAGGATACTTTGAAGATAGTATAATGAATCTCTGAGGTGTTTTGGGAGGGCACTCAATAAAGTATCAAGAGGATGCTCTGAATTTTGTAGTTTTAACCTTTGGCAGTGAATAGAGAGGGCTTTTTGGTGAGTAGTGCAGGCTACTTGAGATGCACAGGTAGTGTTTTTTGAGGTTTGAGGTTTAATTATATGGAACACTGAAATTTGTATGGAAGCCTCTCTGATATTTTAGAGAGGTTAGGTGAATGGGATGTTTAGGGAGTGTTCTTTTTGGTGAAATGTATGTATATTCTGAAGGGTGCAGATATGTATTTCTAAGGTGAGTAAGAGGAGAATTCTGATGTGAATAAGGAGGACAAATTAAGGTTTAAAAGGAGGGCTCTATGAGTGTGTAACAGAGTCCTCTGAATTGTAAAAGTAGTGTAGAGGGGCAGTGTGTAGTATTTGGCAAATGCTCTCCAAGTTGTGTAGGAATTGATAAATCATGTGTGTAGTATGGACATCTATAGTGTGAATCAATGGCCCTCTGTTCTGTAGCAAGGGTGATTGATATGAATGTGAAAGGCTTTCTGAGATGTGGAGAAAGGTGACTGTGAGGTATGTAGGAAGGGAAGGGCTCTCTGAGGTTTTTTGTGTGGGTTCTCTGAGGTGTGTAGAGAAGTCTCCATTAGGTGTGCAGAAGCTATCTATGAGGTGTAAAAAATGGCTTTTGCCCATGCAGGAGTACTATCTGAGTTGTGTATTGAGGGCCCTCTGAAATAAATAGAAATCCATCTGATATAAGCAATGAGAACACTCTGTAGTGTAAGGTTTTTTTTTAGGATAGTAGACAGAATCTCTGAGATGTGTATGTAAGGCACTTGGAGGTGAGTAGGGAGATTTGATTTAACATTTCTGAGATTTGAATTAACATTTCTCTGGCATTTTTAGGAATTGCTCTCTGGGATGTATAAGGAGCGCTGTCTGAGTTGTTTAGGGATTGCTCAATGAAGTGTGGAGGGTGTGTCCCTAAGGTGTGTATGGATAGGATTTAGAGTTGTGTAGGAAGGGTTCTTAATGTGAGTAGGGAGGAAATCCTTAGATGTATAGGAAGCTATGTTTGAGGCATATAGGAAATTTCTCCAAATGTGAAAGAGAATTCCTTTCCTTGTAGAAGTAGGGCTCTATGAGATATCATGGGAGTGGTCTCTGAGGGGTGTAGGAAGGCTTTATGAGGTTTGTGGGAGGGCTAATTGATGTGAGTGTGAGTGCTCAATTAAGTAAGCAGGGGTATTTTTGGTTTATATGGAAGGCCAGTCGAAAGGGATTCCTGAAGAGTGTAGTGATGGTTTTATGAGGTTAATACAAAGATTCGTTGAGTGTTAAGAAGGGCTTTTAAAGGAGGTTTGCATGTACTCACTTATTTATTTAGGTATATGTCTATTTCAGGTGTGTAGAGACTTCATTTGAGACATATAGTAATGATATTATTTTTGTGTCAGGAGGGTACTCAGATGTGTAGAGAGGCTTCTGCAATTTTTGTGTGGAGATTATTCTGAGCTGAGAAGGGAGGGTTACTCTTAGGTTTAAGGTTAATTTTTGAGGTTAGGTCTTGGATTAGGGTTATATTTAGAGTTAGTATTAGAATTATGGTGTTAGCATTAGAGTTAGAGGGTTAATATTTGGTTCTTTGTTGGTTTTAGGATCCAAATGAGTGTTTGGATGGTAATGGGAAGGCCTCTGTGGTGTGTTGAAATGGCTCTCTGAATTGTTGTAATGACTCTCTGTGGTGTATTATGGGGGTTTCCTGAGGTGAGTACACAGGCTTGCTGAGGTGACTAGGGAAGGTTTCCAAATAACCATAGTGTGTACACACTGAGGTCTGCAAGGATGTCTTTCTGAGGTGTGTAAGGACAGTTCTTCAGATGTGTAGTGAGGGTATTCTTTGATGTTTCAGCAGTGACTAAATGTGTGGGCAGAAGTACCTCTGAGTTTTGTAGGGAGTGGCCTCTGAGTTGTGTAGATAGGGTTCCATTATGTGTGTCAGAGGGCTCCTTTACATATGTGGAAGTGCCCCCTGAGATGAGTTGAGAGGATTCACAAAGGTGAATCAGGGAGGTGCTCTGCAAAGTTTAGAAAGAGCTCACTGATTTGTGTTTCAAGGAACATTAGAGGTTAGTAGTCAGAGATTTTTGAGGCAAGTAGGGAGAACAAACTAATGAATGAGGAAAGACAATTTTGTTTTAGGCTTAGGGTCAGGTTTAGGTTCATGGTCAGTGTCAGTGTCAGGGAGAGCTCCCTGGTATGTAAGGAGTGCTGAGGTTTAGGCTTAAATTAGGGTTAGTGTCAAGCTCAAGGTCAGGTTCAGTATTTGCAATTTATAGGGAAGGCCTCTGTGATGAATCAAAAGGTCTCTATGAGATGTATATTGAGGACTTTCTATCATCAGTAGATAGACTCTCTGAGGTTTTTATAGTACACTTGCAAAGAAGTTAATTAGTAGAACTGGATTGCAAAGGAATCTAATTTGTACAAACTGAGATATGTAAGGACGTCCCTCTGAAGTGTGTAGGAAATGCATTTGAGGTAAGTAGAACCAACATTCCTTGATGTCTAAGGTGGTTACTCTGAGATTTTTTGGGAGGTGCTTTAGGTTTTTAGTATATGACTGTGTGGGGAGGAAACTATGACATGTGTAAGAGAGCTCTACAAAATGTGTTTGAGATCTCCTAGTGGTGTGTGGGAGGGTTTCCTGAGGTGAGCTTGGAGGTCTCACAGAGATGCATAGGGAGGGCATTCTGTGAATTGTAGAAAGGGCTTAAAGAGTAGTGTTTGTTGGGCCTTTTAAGGTAAGGTACGAGTATGATCGCCCACCGCCCGCAGGCGTTGGGCAATCACAACACGCGTACGCTTTTCTTGAGCACAGGAACCAAAAAGGGACTTTATTCCACAAGTCTCCGACTTATATTGAGAACATCAGCCTATAAGAGAGTAGACTACCAGGAAAGTCAGCCTATCAAGGAACAGTCTCCAGGGAGATACCAGGATCGCCTCGTGTACAACAGCCAACCAGAGTTACTTCCTGAAACTTGTTTATGAGTGCAGCTATGTCTGCAAGCTGCCAGGTACCATCTTAGAGATCAGGCCACGGTGCGGCTCTGGGGCCCTCAGAGCCTGCCCCTGACATCTCCCCCTTATTCTTTAAATAAAGAAAAGATGACTTGGGACCTTGCCTGTCTTAGGTTGTCCATGGCAAATTACATCCTTACCCGTCATTGGAATTCTGACCTCCAGGCGTCAGAACCCTGTCTTAGGTTGGTATGCATTTCCACGGATCTTACCTGTCTTTGACTACTGGTCCAGCATGCTTAGCCATACTTGGGGGGATGTGCCTGTCTCAATGGCTGACAAAGTCTGTACTATAGCCTGTTGATGACATCGGGCATCTTGACAAGCTCTCATTTGGCTGTGTATAACATAGGCTATCCCTAAACAGAAAATAATCAGAACAGCTACTGTTCCAGCCCACTGTTTTGTCAATCCCAGGGCTTTAGATAACAAAGAGAACATCTCGGATACCAATGCCACTTGAACCGTGGTGGCATTGACTCTGAGTATTTCAGCTCATAACTGACTGGTTAAATTATCAAATGTAGATGACCAATTACCAGTAAGGCAGACAGAGAGATTTTTAGATAACATAACCACAGAGCTAAGGTTATTATAAGCAATAGGGGTGACACACACTGCTCTTAAAGGATAAACACATCCCAGTCCCAAAAGTTCTTGCAAGATATCCACTTGTTCTTGTAGTAAGTCCACTCTTTGATTTACAAGGAGTATGCCTGCTTTTAGATGTTGGTTTATGGTCTCTTTAGTCTGTAAGGCTGCAGCTGTATTTTCGGCCAAGTGATTGTTGTTGCTGTCTGTATGGTTGTGTCAATGCTGCTGCTGCGGTTTCGGCTGCCACTGCAGAGACTGCTACCATGGCGACCACGGCTGCTGTGATGCCAACACTGGCAATTCTGCATCTGTAACAGATACTGGGACTGGTAGGAAGGTAGGAACACACATTAAGACTGCCAGTGGGAACCTAGAAGCATTCCAACATTAGAGATAGCACAAATCTGAAGTACAATTGATAGAAGCAGTTGTTTCATTAGTTAGCAGAAACATAAAAGGGGGAAACACACAAACTGGGGTAGGTGGAAAGGTACATAGTTGAATTGTTCCTCCTAAGAGACTAAAAAGAGGTTGTGAGTTAGTTCAAGGGGGGAAAGGCTACGAGCATCATGGTCATCAGGAGTATGTTCAGCATCTTCATTTTGTTGGTCTGAGTTACTTATTGGTAGCATTGGCACTGGTCGAGTTAGTCGCTCAGGAACCCAGGTAGGTGATGTTTTATCCTGTGGAAACACACAAACTGAGCTGTGGCTCCAGTAAAGCACCGGGTCCGGGCCATTCCATTGTCCTGTAAGAACATCCTTCCATTTTACCGTCGCTCTATCATGTTGTTTATGATTGCCATGTCTCTCAGTGGCAGAGCGACCCTCATTATCCAGAGTTAAAAAATTTAAAATAAAGAGGCAAAGAGAAAGTTTATTTTTAGGAGACCTGAAGGTCTCCCGTATTCCCCCTTTTGGTTTATAAAGAGTATTTTTGAGGGTGAGATGTGCACATTCAACAATACCTTGTCCTTGTGGGTTATAAGGTATACCTGTGGTTAGAGTTATTTCAAATTTAATGAGAAATTGGTTCTTACCAAATTTAGTTTTTAAAGAAAAATTTAGACTCTATAACATAGTACAATACTCTAACAGTTGCTTAACCATAATTGTATAAACCCCTATTTTTAAGACTAATTGTTCTAAAGAATAAAACCTAATAGACACAAAGTTAAGAGTAAATTAGTGTTTCTAGGAAATCCTTGTTATTTTACCATGTCATTTTGCCATATAGATTAAACTTTGGTTTATATTAGAACATTAGTATTTCACCTTAGGAAAAACCTTAAATAGCTTTAAATGTTTCACATACATACAACCAACTTAGTTACAACTTGTTGAAACTTGCCCTTTACTTACGTAGACTTTCTTAGCCCTTACTTAGACCCTCATTTATTTCATCACACAAGCACTTTCTTACCCAGAAAAATTCCTTTTCCCTTTTACTAAATATATTTCCATACCCAGAACCTTTATTCTCTCTTTCCTGTTGACCCCTTTTTGTTCACATTCTGAAACAACTCTTATGAAATTTCTAAATTTAAAAAAAAATTACTCTATTTTAATAAGATTAAATATTTTGTTATTTATAGTACTCTACATTAACATTTTATTAGTTTGACCACCTAGAGACTCACTAGTTATTTTTAAGACATTTTACTTCTATTAGCTTACCCAATTTAAATTGAACCTCTTTAAATCACGTGAATTAAAAATATTTGGATCCATTTTAAAATTTTAATTTTGGGAGCGCTCAATTTTGATACAGACAAAACATGACATTAGACAGCATGACATACACATAACACAAAATCAAAGGCCTTGAAACTTTATAGGTGAATCTCCATTGCAATGTAACAGATGTTCAAAAACTCTAGTTGAATAAAAAAAAATAGAACTGATCAAAAATCATTGAAAGACCCTCCGTCCCCCTGTCCAAGGAAGATCGCGCGAAGACACTGGCTGCAAGTGCAAGAGGCTGTTTATTGATACACAGGCGCCTGCGGGTGCTCAGCAAAACCTCAGCTGGAGCTTCAGTGAACTGGCACACTCGGCTTTGGGATACAGGTTTTTTATAGGGTAAAGGGGCAGGTTTCGCGCGCGCGGTAAGCAACAGGTTTCTTATTGGCTATTTTGAATCCAGCACATAGGTCACCTAAAGGGTAAGGTTGTTTTTCGTACTATATTCCCGGAAAAACCACAATTTTTGCTTGACATTTTTATAGTTCCTGCTTATCAGTTCCTATTTGTTCAGGCATGCCCTGGGACCCGATGATCTGTGCTTTCCCAACCGCCCTGTTCTTTCTCAACCTGTTTATCAGTTTAACGACCTCCGGGTAGGTCGTGCAACATTCCCAGGGGTGTTGGGTAGAGTGATCTAGGTCATGGGTTTAAGACATGGAGCTGGGGCCTTTCATTCCCCCCTTTTTCTTTATCATGGATAGAATCCTATATCCATTTTTCCATCCTGCCTCGGTTATGGAGAGTATTCATCAGTTTGCTTAATCATTTGGTACTGTTGAGTAAGGACCATAGTCTGGATTGTGGAAAGTTGGTCCTTCATAAACTGTACTAGTCTGTTCAAGATGCAGGGCCCAAAGGTGAAAATTAGTATTAAAATTATTAGAGGGCCAGCTATAGTAGATAGCAAGGTAGCCAACCAGGGGGACTTACTAAACCATTGTTCAAACCATCCTTGTTGTGCCTCAAATTCTTTCTGTTGTTTGGCTAATCTTTCTGTTACCTTTTCCATGGTTTCTCTGACTACTCCTGTATGGTCAGCATAGAAACAGCATTGTTCCTTTAGGGCCACACAAAGACCACCTTCCTGTAGGAACAGTAGGTCTAATCCCCTTCGATTCTGCAACACAACTTCAGAAAGGGAAGTAAGAGATTTTTCTAGGGCTGTAATAGATTTTGCCATAGCAGCTAGGTCCTCATTCATGGCAGCCTGTAGATATAAGTATTGATTTCCCTGTACTATTGCAGCTGTTCCTGTACCGACTCCTGCAGCAATTCCCCCTACTCCTAGTAACAGAGCTATGGTCAGGCTAATGGGTTCCCGGGGGTACCTCTTTTGGCTTTCTAGGTGACCCAGAACATACTCTGATTGTAGGTAGAATATCCTAGGCCATAGCTGGACTAATACACAGAAATTGGTTGTGACATTTAGGATGGCAGTGGACACACAAGGGGTCAGTCCTGTGTTACATGTCCAGTAGGTCCCATTAGGTCCCCAGATATATTGATGGCCATCCTGAGCTGGGAGGGTCTGATTACAAAGGGAGTGATGTGACCTAGGTACCTTGCCTATACATAGGCCTTGCCCACTGACTTCAGGGATTGTAAGTTTAGAGCTAGTTAGGGAGAAACACTTGCTATTAGGGGTACTACTATTTGTCCAACTAGCTGTGGTGGCAATTCCCTCATAATAAGGTGGGCTAGAGGCTAGACATAACCAACAGTCTAGGGTTTTGTCTGGACTAGTGGAATTAAGGGCTTGGAAGGCTCCTTGGACTAGGCGCAACAGCCGATCCCCAGTGCCTGGAGGAGAAGATTCAACAAAGGGACTTCTAGGAAGGACGCTATCTGTTGGTGTGGACGCAGGCCTAGTAGGTGGGGGTACAGCCTTGGAGGGTTCTTTCTGTTCGGGGACTGAGGGTACCCGCTGGTCTCCAAGAACCAAATTGGGGCCTACTGGGGTTTTTGTTTCTTTTGCCTCTACCTGAATTCGGAATAGGAACCCTGGATCATAGGAGACGAATCCCCCATAACCACGGAAACAACCCCCCCATAAGTACCCTTGGAGCCATGCTATCTGTTTCCTTCCTTCCTGGGTGAATCTGATAGTTACGTTTGATTCACCTGGGGTTGTCTCTGAAAATTGCACGTAGTCATTTCTAGGTTTTCCCTTGAGCCAATACTCATTTGAACTAGTCTCACAACCCCATGAGGCACAATAGTAGGCCTCTGACCCCCCACATTGATAGGTACGGGTGCGCCCGGGGCAAAAATACCAAGATTGGAATCTGCAGGGTGGAGAGGGCCTCCAGCTCCAAGATCCTTCAGCTAATTTGCAAAGATCAAAAGTCAAGTCCGGCCACCAGGTATTTAGGGCATGATACCCTTGAGCCAGGACCAGTTTCTTTCCAGTTTCAACATTGTGAATAAACCAAACTAGATTTCTGGATACATGTGGACTGCCATAGGACATCATGGGAAACAAAGCTAAGATAATTAACAGCGAGAAATTCTTATCTTTAGTGGGTTTTGGGTGCGTTGTAACCTCCATGTTGATTCCTGGGGTGCAGGGGTGGAGTCTTGTGGATGTGCAGCTTTTGCGTGGGATGCGTGGACCCAAGCTGCAATGCCATCTACCTTGATGGCAGTAGGGGTGGTCAGCAAGGCGGTGTAAGGTCCTTTCCAGCGAGGTTCAAGGTTTTTGTTCTGATGCCTGCAGACCCAGATGGTGTCCCCTATCTTGAAGGAGTGTGGCACTGTTGGTTTCTCCAGTTGTTCCTTATAGGCTGCCACTAGGGGCTTCCAGACTTCATTTTGGACTAACTGTAATGTGTGTAAGTGGGTCTGCAGGGTAGGTGTAAATAGAGCAGAAATCTCAGTTTCATAGAAATTTACAGCAGGTGGTGGTGCACCATACAGGATTTCAAAGGGGGTTAATCCCTGAGGACCAGGTGTGTTCCTGGCCCTGTACAAAGCTAATGGCAGGAGTTGTACCCAGTCTCTAGTGCCAGTTTCAAGCGTTAATTTAGCTAAAGTCTCCTTAATGGTTCTATTCATTCTTTCTACCTGTCCTGAACTTTGGGGTCGATAAGCACAATGTAATTTCCAATTAATCCCAATGTACTGGCCACTAATTGACTTCCCTGAGAGGTGAAGGCAGGCCCGTTGTCTGAGCCAATGGTCCCTGGGATACCATACCTCGGAAAAATTTCTTCCAACAGCTTCTTTGTCACAACTTTGGCCGTTTCATGTTGGGTAGGGTACGCTTCTACCCATCCAGAGAAGGTATCAACAAAAACCAAGAGGTACTTGTATCCATACATACCAGGCTTGATCTCTGTAAAGTCCACTTCCCGATTGGTCCAGGTATATGTCCTCTGGCCCGTACCCCAGTTCCTGTGTTGATCTTGCCTGCATTCACCTGGGCACAGGCTTGGCAATTTTCTACTGCTTGCTTAATAAGAGAGTCTCTATGGGGCAAGTATAGATTTCCTTCCCCTCGATCCAAGAGGTTTTTCATTTTCTTTGTCCCTAAGTGTGTGAGCCTGTGCAGGGACTTAATCAATTCCTTGGCATTCCTGAGTGGCATTATTGTCTTCCCTTGGTATTCCCAGGTGTTATAGTTAGCCCCTAGGTTTTGTACAATGTCTAGGTCCTTGTCCTCGTACACCCATTGTTCATCAGGGTCAATGGGAGTCTTTGTGGCCTTTTGGGGCAATAGAGTAGTCACCAGGAGCTGGGGGTCTAAAGCTGCATTCCTAGCAGTTTCGTCTGCCAGTCTGTTTCCTTTTGACTCTAGATGGTCTCCCTTTTGGTGACCAGGGCAATGTATTATACTTAGTCTCTTTGGCAGAAAGAGGGCCTTTAATAAGGCTAAGATTTCAGTCCTATTCTTGATCTCTTTTCCCTCTGAGGTTAATAACCCTCACCGCCGATATATTTCTCCATGGATATGGGCGGTAGCAAAGGCATACCGACTGTCTGTGTATACATTGAGTTTCTTCCCCTCAGCCAGTTTTAATGCTTGCGTCAGAGCAATCAGCTCTGCTCGCTGGGCTGATGTTCCTCCCGGTAACGCGCTCGCCCAGATTACCTCTGATTCAGTGGTGACGGCTGCTCCTGCTCATCGTTCCCCATCTAGCAAATAGCTACTCCCGTCAGTGAACCATACCAACTCCGCGTCCGTCATGGGTTGGTCTGACAGATCTGGTCGAGTTCCTTGGGTCTCTGCAAGAATCTGTTGGCAATTGTGGGGGACGGGTCCCCCGGGGAGGGGCAGGAGCGTGGCTGGGTTTAGAGTTACTAAAGGACTGAACCGGATTCGGTGCATGTCCAGCAATAAAGATTGGTAGTGGGTAAGCCGGGCATTGGAGATCCAGTGGTCAGGAGGTTGCCGGATTACTGCTTCGATGGCATGTGGAGTTAACAAGGTTAGTGGTTGTCCCAGAGTCAGTTTAATAACATCCTTAATCAAGATTGCTACTGACGCTATCATCCGGAGGCAGGGAGGCCATCCTGATGCCACAGGGTCCAACTTCTTTGACAAATAGGCCATTGGGCGTCTTCATGGTCCCAATTTCTGGGTTAGGACCCCCTTTGCATATCCCTGCTTTTCGTCAACAAAGAGGTCAAAAGGCTTGGTGACCTCCGGTAAACCCAGGGCAGGGGCAGATAGGAGGGCCTGTTTGATGTGGTCAAATGCCCTCTGATGTTCATTTTTTCCAGGTGAAAGGGCTGTTCTGCTTTGTCAATAGGTACAGAGGGGCTGCTATCTCTGCAAACCCAGGAATCCATAGTCTACAAAAACCTGCTGTCCCCAGGAATTACCATAGTTGTTTGGGATTCTGGGGAGTGGGAATACTCGAGATAGTCTCTTTCCGGGCTGCGGTGAGCCATCTCTGACCATTATGAAGCTCATACCCGAGGTAAGTAACTTTCGTCTGGCAGATTTGTGCCTTCCTTGCAGAGGCCCGGTACCCCAATTGCCCTAGAGCCTGCAGTAATGCTTTGGTCCTTCAGTACATTCTTCTTTGGTAGGGGCCGCCATTAGAATGTCATCTACGTATTGGAGCATTATTAGGGAGGGGTTTCTTACCCGGAAATCAGCTAAGTACTGATGTAGGGCTTCATCAAAAAGTGTTGGACTGTTCTTAAATCCTTGTGGTAACCGGGTCCAGGTCAATTGTCCTGAGAGTCCTTCCACTTAGGAGTCCGGGGTCCTGCGTCAGCACTGAATGTTGGGCTCCTGTGTCCACTAGGAAGGTTACCAGTTGCTCCCCCACTTGTAGAGTTATCTGGGGCTCAGGGGGAAGCTCCTGGCCCTGACGTCCCTAATCTTCATCATCCAAAGTTAGTAGTTGAGGGGTTTTGTTGGGGTACCTCCTTGAGTTGGGGAGCCTTTTGGGATTTTTTTGGACAGTCTTTTACCCAATGTCCTTTTCCTTACAGTAGGCGCATTGGTCGCGTTCCACTTGGGGCCTGCTTCGTCCCCTTTCTTTCCCTGGCCTAGTCTCTTGTGGCCCTGTCTGAGCTATTGCGGCCAGTACTTTACTCATTTCTTTATTACGCTTTCGATCCCTCTCATCTAATTCCTCTTGGTAACTCAAATCCCTTTCCTCCTGCATTTTCCTAATCCTCTCTTCTTTTTCTTCTGGAGTTTCTCTCTTATTGTAAATCTTTTCTGCTTCCTTTAACAAATCTGCTAGGGAGAAATCCTGCAGATTATCCTACCTTTTTAGCTTGCTTCTAATGTCACGGGCAGATTGCCAAATGAATGCCATAGAGACATTGCCTTTCTGTTCCTCACTATCTGAGTCGAAAGGAGTAAACCTTCGATATGCCTCCTTCAATCTTTCTAGAAATGCAGTAGGGGTTTCGTCCGCCCTCTGAACAGTTTGTCTTACCTGAGCCAAATTGGTGGGCCTTCGTCCAGCCCCATGGAGACCCGCTCTGAGTAACTGGCGATAGAGACGTAGGTGGTTCCTACCTTCATCAGTGTTGTAATCCCAATCAGGCTGCGTCAAGGGAAAAGCCTTATTAATCAGATTGGGGAGTTGGGTGGGACGCCCATTGTCCCCAGGAACATTTTTACGGGCTTCTAATAAGACTTTTTGTCTCTCCTTGGAGGTGAGGAGAGTCTGGAGAAGCTGCTGGCAGTCATCCCAGGTCGGTTGGTGGGTCACTAGAATGGACTCAATCAAAGAGGTTAAGGCTACAGGGTCATTCGAGAAGGAAGGGTTATGGGTTTTCCAGTTATAAAGGTCGGAGGCAGAGAAAGGCCAGTATTGATATTGACCATTGGGGCCTCCAGTCTGTCTCAAGGGGAAAGTCTTTGAGGTTTCCCCAGAAGTTGTAGGCTCCTTGCGCCCCCGGAGTCTTCCCACCATCAGAGAGGGGTCTGGGAGGGTCCCAGCAGTTGGGGGTTCCTCATCCTCTTCGGAGGAATCCGGATGAGGGTTGGGGTCAGGGAGAGGTTGAGGATGGTAAGGTGGGGGTTCCTCTGTTAGTAGGTCTATCAAGGTATTCTCCTCGGGCGGAAGGACAGTCCAAGGTTTTGACTTAGGAGGAACTGAGGGCTTGGATTTATCCAGTATAGGGTATAGTCCAGAGGTTTGGGCAGTCTGAGGAGGGACTGGAATAAGAGGAGTGGAAGGGGGAAGGGAGGGCTCATTAGGAAGGGAAGAGAGGAGGGGTTTTGGGGTAGAGAAGGGGGTGACCCATGGTGGTGGGTCAAAAACCAGGTCTTCCCAAGTCACGATGTATGGAACTTGGTCAGGATGTCCTCTAGGGCCTGGAGTGAAGATGTGGGATTTGACCTGTGAAACAAGATCGGGATTAAAGGACCCTTCTTTGGGCCAGCCTACGTTGAAGGTTGGCCATTCAGAGGTGCAGAGGGTTACCCACTTCTTCTTTTTGACCTCGACCGACAAGTTGCTGGCACGGTTTCGGACGTCTTGCCAATGGTCGAGGGTGAGACTCAGGGGGGTTACCATGGATTGCCCCATTTCAGTCTCGCTAGCGGAAAGGAAGTTAAGAAACAGGCACAAGAGAACAAAGACAAGACAGCACAAGAGAACAAAGATAAGACAACAGATCACAAACGCTGCGCGTCTTCGGCACAAACCGAAAGTACCAAGTGGTGTCGGAGAGCGTAAGTCCCTCTGGCCAAAAAACAAGGTGATGTATCCCTCGGATATGTGTGGAATCCCGAAGAATCGGGCACTTAGGTCCCCTGGGACGTCTCCCAGGGTGGTAGGGGAGAAGTCTGAGTTCGTCAACTCCTTCTCGGGCTGCCCAAAGTACAAAGTGACCACGCATGATCAGACTAACGCTGCACTCAAGAGACGTGGAAACAGACATGCAGAGATTCAATAAATATGACAACACGACAACGAGCTCGAGCTGGCCAGCTTACCTCCCAGTATGTCTTCCAGAAGTTCCTTGGGCAGGGATTTGGGGCAGCAAGAACACCGATCTCGGTGAAACCTCCAGATGAAAGACCCTCTGTCCCCCTGTCCAAGGAAGATCACACGAAGACACTGGCTGCAAGTGCAAGAGGCTGTTTATTGATACACAGGCACCTGCGGGTGCTCAGCAAAACCTCAGCTGGAGCTTTGGTGAACTGGCACACCCAGCTTTGGGGTACAGGTTTTTTATAGGGTAAAGAGGCAGGTTTCGTGCGCGGGGTAAGCAACAGGTTTCTTATTGGCTATTTTGAATCCAGCACATAGGTCACCTAAAGGGTAAGGTTGTTTTCGTACTATATTCCCGGAAAAACCACAATTTTTGCTTGACATTTTTATAGTTCCTGCTTATCAGTTCCTATTTGTTCAGGCATGCCCTGGGACCCGATGATCTGTGCTTTCCCAACCGCCCTGTTCTTTCTCAACCTGTTTATCAGTTTAACGATCTCCGGGTAGGTCGTGCAACCTTCCCAGGAGGGTTGGGTAGAGTGACCTAGGTCATGGATTTAAGACATGGAGCAGGGGCCTTTCATCATGAGCTCAAAAAAAATGTAGAATTCAGAAAAAACAAGAGTCCTGGGAAAATGTTACGGCCGTTAATTACTTTGTAAAGCACCATAAAATTTACTTTTGCTGGAGTTCAGGTAGGACTTTTTGCTCTTTATTTTTCTCTATTGTTTTTTCTTGGGTTTGAGACCAGTCTCCTACTGAGCCTTCAGGCTTTCTCTATTTACATTTCAATGTAAACTTTGACTGAGATTTGGATCTGAAAGGAGCTAAAATTTTCCAGCAGAAACTTGGTGCCTAGGGCATTTTAACCCTTAATCCTGGTTAGTAATCAATTCAGGTTTGGACACAGAAAATTATGAAACAATTAACTCCCAATACTTGTTGGGCCTGGGGCTACTATATCATACTCCTTACTAGGACATGCCACTGATGGTTGGGCTGGTTACTCCCTACCCACTGGTGTACGTGGGACCTCATGGCAGGAGGACTAGGTGGGCTGGACTGGGGAATGGAAGCAGAAACAGCTGAGTCAAAGTTGGAGGAGGAGGAGGGATTAAGAGGGGGAGAAGAAGGAGGCATTTGCAGGAAGAGCAGAGAAGTGCAAGAAAGAAGAGACTTGAAGATAAGGAATCCCTTTCCATCTGCCCGCTCACTTGCGGAAGTTGTGTGCCAATATCTTTGGTAGCCACAATCCACCTTCCCATGGAGCCATCTTTCATCACTGCACAGGCCAATTTGTGATCAGTAGTCATTCCTTCCAAAACTAACATTTTAACATTTACCGGGAAGGCCCTACAGGGAGGGGGGAGGTTAGAGTTTGTGAGTTTCTGGAAGGAGATGCAATGGTGAGGAACCGGCGGTTCTTTAGGTGACGGCTCTTTGGGGAGAAACTTGGAGCCCCCTTTGGGAGGTCCTGGAGAGAAGCAGGCCTTAAGGGCGGATAACGTATGGCAGACTCTTAATGGGGGACCCTCCCCTAAACTGATTTCCCTCTTAAAGGTGTCCCAGGCTTTTTCCGCCTGTGTATCAGACCACTCAAGGCTGCTACTCTTCAGCATGAGTCTAAGAGCTGAGAGCACAGGGTCACCATGTGTGGTGTGTGTTTGCCCCATCTTTTCTTTAGTAGATCCTGTAATAGCAAGATTTTTTGTTTTACATAGTAAATCCTCCTCTTCATCTGAACTATCCTCACACCCAGTTTCATTTTCCTTGTCTGTCTCTGATCTTATTGATGCCCTTTCTGATGCTTTAGACCTTTCCTCTTTTATTTCCTCCAAAACCTCTTCCCCTTGTTTTATGGCCTCTATGCATTTGGTTTGGGCTGTTTTAGTTTCAAGAGGAACTCCATTGGCCCGGAGCAAATCCTTTAAGGGACCTTCCATGCGCATTCGTGACAATTCAGTGCCCATTTTTCTCTATTTAACTAACAGAATGCAAAGCACTTTAACTAGCAAAACAAAAGCAAAAGCACTTACAATCTCCATCGCTTAACCCGCGAACTTTAACTCCTCGCTTCCCTCGAACTTTAACTCTGTTGCTTCCCGTGAACTTTAACTCATCACTTATCCAGCAAACTTTAACTCGTGGCTTATTGAGCAAACTTTAACTCGTGGCTTACCCAGCGAACTTTAACTCGTCGCTTACCCTGCGAGCTTTAACTCCTCGCTTATCCAGCAAACTTTAACCTGGCCAGACTGTACTTTACTTTCCCTATATTTATCTGATCAGTTTCTTCTTTATAACTCGAGGTCCCGGGTTTTGGCACCACTTATGATCGCCCACCGCCCGCAGGCAGTGGGCAATCACAACACGTAAGCTTTTCTTGAGCACAGGAACCAAAAAGGGACTTTATTCCACAGGTCTCCGACTTATATTGAGAACATCAGCCTATCAGAGAGTAGACTACCAGGAAAGTCAGCCTATCAAGGAACAGTCTCCAGGGAGATACCAGGATTGCCTCATGTACAACAGCCAACCAGAGTTACTTCCTAAAACTTGTTTATGAGTGCAGCTATGTCTGGCAAGCTGCCAGGTGCCATCTTAGAGATCAGGCCATGGTGCGGCTCTGGGGCCCTCAGAGCCTGCCCCTGACATACAAGAGCTCTGTGACATGAGTAGGGAGAAAAAACTGATGTAGAAGGGAAGGCTCTATGAGGTTAAGGTTAAGATTAGCATTAGATTAGTAATGTATTAAGGTCATGGTGGACTCAGTGCTAGGGTTAGAGTTAGGGTTGGATTATGGGTTGGGATCAGTATTTTGAATGCATAGGGAAGACCTCTGTTGTGAATTGAAAGGACTCCCTTAGGCATGTATTGAGGGTTTTCTGAGGTGAGTAGATGGACTTTCTGAGGGATGCAGAGTACTGAAATGAAGTGTAGTTAGTAAAGAGAGCTTTTAAAGGAATCTAATTTGTACTTGCTGTTATTTGTAGGATAGTCTCTCTGAGGTGTGTAGAGTCTGCTGTTGAGATAAGTAGAAAGGACTTCCTTTCATGTGAATGAAGGTTACTTTGAGGTGTGTAGAGAGGACTCTCTGAGGTTGGTAGCTTGCAATCTCTGATCTTTGTGAGGGACTTCTATAAGATCTGTAGAAGAGATCTTTGATATGTGTCAGAGGTCTCTATGATGTTTGTGGCTGGTCCTTCTGAAGTGAGTTGGGAGGGGCTACTCAGCTGTCTAAAGAATGTGTGCTGAGATGAATAGAGAGGACTCAGTGAGTTGTTTCTGAAGGGCCTTTTTAGCTAAGTAATGAGAGCTATGTAAGAGAAGTAGGGAGAAAAAAACTGAAGAAGAAGGGAGAACCTTACGAAGTTTGAAGGGAGGTCCTATGTCATGTGTAGGTCAGATTTGCTGAGGTGTGTAGGGAAGACCCTCTGAGCTTTGTAGTGTAGGTTCTCTGAGGTGTATAGTGAGGGCTTGATTAAATGCATGAGGATGGAATTCTGATGTGCGAATGAAGGCTCTTATAGGTGTGTAGAGAGGTTTCTATTAGATATGCCAAGTAATCTATGGGGTTGTAAGTGGCCTTATGACTGAGTAGAGATGTTATCACAGTTGTGGAGGGAAGATTCCCTGAAGTGAAGAGTGAGATTTCTTTGATATGCACAGGAAGAACACACTGTTTATATGGGAGGCATTTTTGAGGATAGTAACAGAAATCTCTGAAGTGTTTGTGAGGGCTTTCAATGGAGAATGATGAGGGCTCTCTTAAGTGTGTATATGCAACACCCAGTGATGAGTAAGGAAAGTTTTGCATAGAAGTAAGATCTGTCTGTGTTGTGTATGTAGCACTGGTTGAGGTGTGTAGTATGAGCATTCTGAGGTTTGAATTAACATCTCTCTGGTGTTAATCGGGAGTGTTTGCTGGGATGTATGTGGGGGGATATCTGAGTTTTTGGTTGTTGCTCAATAAAGTATGAAGGAATCATCCTTAAACTGTTTATGGATGGCACTTTGAGGTGTGTAGGAAGGACTCTTGATGTGAGTAGGGTGGGATTATTTAGATGTGTAGAGGAATGAGTTTTTGGTGTGTAGGAAATGTTCTCTGGGGTGTTAAAACAGGTTTACGTTGTGCAAAGAGGTCTCTCTGAGGTATGTAGGTAGGACCTTCTGAAAGGTGTAGGGGGATTTGTAAGGTTTGTCAGTGGACTTCTGGCTATGAGTTGGAGGGCTCACATAACTGTATAGGTAGGACTTTGGCATTATATAGGAAAGACCTCTGAGGCAAATGGAAAGAGCTTTCTGAGATGTGTAGTAAAGACTCTCTGAGGTGAGTAGAAATTCTCTACAAAGTGTTTAAAGAGCACCACATCAAAGTATAGTTAGTACAAATGTCTCATATAGGAATATAGTTTGTACTCAGTAAGATATATATGGATGTCTACCTGAAGTTCTCTACACACCTAGGTAGTACTCTTGATACAAGAATGGTTTCCATTGATGTTTATGGAGCATATGATGATGTGTGAAGAGAGGGGTCTCTACAATTGGTAGTCTGCAGCTGCTGAGCTGTATAAGGAGGTGTGTATGAATTGTGAAAGAGGGCTATATGATGTTTGTCGTAGGACTCCTTTTTGTGTGTGAGTGGGCCCTCTGAAAAGAGTTGGGATGACTGACAGCATTTCACAGGGTTTGTGCACTGGAAATTGTAGAAATAACTCAGTGAACTGTGTTTGGAGGGCCATTTGAGATGAGTAGTAAGAGTTTGGCAAGATTAGTAGGGAGAAAAAAACTGGCATAGAAAGGAGAACACTGTAAGTTTAGGGTTAGGTTAGACCTAGGTTTAGGGTTTAGAGTCAGAGTCAAGTCAAGTCATGGTTTGTTTCAAGGTCAGAGAGAACTCTGTGGCATGTAGGTAGGAAGTAGGTTTAACTTAGGGTTAGGGTTAGTTTCAGAGTAATAGTATTTATAGTGTATAGGGAAGGCCATACTCGAGAGTCAAAGTGTTTTCTGAGGTGTGTATACTGAGGCCTCAGTGAGGTGAGTATAATGGCTCTTTGAGGTGTTTATAGAGGTCTTGCAAAGAAACATTATTTCTTCTTGCACAAAAGTATGATTTTATTCACTGAGTTTTGTAGGGACTTCTCTGATGTGTGTAGGAAGTGCTCCAGGTTTGAGTATGAAGGGTACACTTTTTTAAACTAAGATATGTAGAAAAGTCTCTCTGAAGTTGGTAGCATGTGGCCTCTGAGATGCATTTTGTGGACTTCATGAGGTGTGCAGGATGGTTCTATAATGTGTGTTAGAGAGCTACAAGTAGTGTGTGTGGATCCTTTCAATTGATTTGGGAGGGCTCAATCAGGTATATAGATAGGGTGCACTGAGATGAGTAGAAATGGCTCATTTAGTTGTGTTTGTAGGTTTTTTTGATGTGAGTAGTGAGAACTCTGTTAGGTGAGTAAGGAAGACAAATTGATATAGAAGGGAGGGCCCCATGAAGTGTGGGAGGGTGACCTATATGGTCTGTAGTTAGGAATCATGGAGATGAGTATGCTGGACTCTGAGCTTTGCCATGTAGGTTTACTGAGGTGTGTAGTGAGGTCTAATTGAAATTCAGAGGGATAGCACTTGGGTGTGTGATTGAAGGGCTCTCAGAGGTGTGTAGGGAGGTCTATATTAGGTGGGCAGAGGAATCTATGATGGGAGTAGGAGGCCTGTTTGACATAGTAAAAAAGTTATCTCAGTTATATACAGAGGGACTGCTACAGTAAATAGTGAGATCTCTGATATGGGTAGCAAGAAGAAACTCAGGTGTGATAACGGGAATATTTGAGGATAGAAGAATCTCTGAGGTGTATAGGTAGGACACTCAGAAGAATATATTGGGGGTTATTTTAGGTTTGTAGTTTTGGCTTTTGGAGGTAAATATGGAGGGGTTTTTGACTAGATTTGAGGGCTACAAGAGATGTGTAGGTAGGGTTTTTAAAAGTTTGTTGAAAGGGCACTCTGAGGTTTGTATGGGATCCTCTCTGAGAATTGTAGGGAAACTGTTGAATGAGGTATATAGTATGGTTGCACACTGGTAAAAACTAAGAGCTAGCTGAGGTGTGTATTTGTGGACATCTATGATGAGTAAGGAGAGATCTCTGAGATAAATAAGGACAAACTGAAGTTTGAAAGGAGGTCTCTATGAGGTGTGTCACAGGACCCTCTGAATAGTGAAATTATGGCATTCTGATGTGTGTAGAGGCATGGTGTCTGGTGTGCAGCAACTGTTCTCTGGTCCCAACATTGATAGAGAGGTTGATAAATAATGTGTGTAGGATATGTGTCTAAGGTGTGTATGGATGGCCATCTGAATTCTGTAGAAAGAGCATTTGATATGAGTAGGCAGGGCTCTGAATTGTGTGGACAGGTGACTGCTATATATATAGGACATGTTCAGAGAAGTGTGAAGGGAAGGTCCTCTGAGATTTGTAGTGTAGATGATTTGAGGTGTGTAGGGAGGCCTCTATTAAGTGTGCAGGAGGAATCTATGAGGGGTTTAGAAGGACTTTTGTCTACATAGGAGTGCTCTCTGTTGTATAGTTAGGGCCCTCAGAAATGAATAATAAAATCTATCTGATAAGACTAGGTAGAACACAATGAGATGTAATGGGAGTACTCTTTGAGTATAATAGGGGAAATCCCTACATTGTTTAAGAAGGTCACTCATCAGTGAATCCAGATTCTTCTCTGAGAGGTGTGTCAGGTCAACCCTCAGAAATGAGTAGAGAGGGCATTTTGGTGAGCAGTAAGCTGAATCCGAGTTGTGTAGTATGGTGTGTTGTTGTTTGTACCATGGGATTTCTGAGGTTTGAATTAACATCTCAGTGGAATTTATAGGGAGTACTCTCTCAGGTGTATAGAAAAGGCTTTCTGAGTTGTATAAGTGTTGCTGAATAAAGTGTGGAGGCAGTGTCCCAATGGGGTATATGAATGGGAATTTGAGGTGTGTAGAAAAGGTTCTTGGTATTAGTAGGGAGTCATTATTTAGAAGTGTAGGGAAGTGAGCTTGAGGTGTGAAGAAAAGATTCTCTGAGATTTTAAGTGGATTCTCATTTTTATGTAGGGTGGGCTCTCTGAAATGGAGGGAGGGCCCTCTTATGGGTGTAGGAGGGCTTTATGAGTTTGCAGGAAGGCTTATTGATGAGAGTATAAGTGTTCACTTAAGTGAATAAAAGGGCTAATTTCAGTGTATAGGAAAGGTCTCTGTGATGAGACAAAGGTTTTCTCTGAGGGGTGTATTGCAGGCTCTCTGAGGTAGGTAAAAAGACTCTTAAGGTGTTTAGCGAAGACTTGCTATGAAGTATAGTTACTACGGTTTTGAAGTACTAATTGGTACTCAATATGTAGTTATGTCTCTCTGAGGTGTGGAGGAAATGATGTAAGTTGGCATTCTTTTAAATAATATTATCACAGCTTGATCAACATCAAATTCAATGAGTCACAAATATGAGAAACAAATATAAACACACATAGACAAAAACTTCTGAGAGTCTGGTGCTATCTAAATGGAAATCTGAGTGGAGGGCTAGGTTCTACTCACTTCCAAAGGCCTTTCCTGTTTCACCTCCAGTCTTCTTGGGAAATATCACAAGAGTTGTTGGTCCCAACTCTGATACAGCTCTTTCAATCTTTGGAAAGGCCCCTTTCTAGGAATTTTCCTAAGAAATAATCATCCAAAGATGAGTAGACAACCAGAACTCATGACTCTGGACTTGCTGTCTCAACACAAGTGAGCAGAATGGGAGTTTATATGGAACGTGTGTGCCTAGCTACTATGGTTCCAATTTCTGTGTGTTGTACTGCCAAGGAAGAGAGGTCACTTTCTTGAAGACTCCATACCCAAAGCCCTTTGTCACACAAGATAATTCTAATGGCCCACTGAGATGCAGGTTTCTCCCATCTTCCCTTGACATAAACACAAGTGGGAATGGTTACACCAACACACCCTGAGTCTGGTCCCCAGACACTCCCAGATGTAGCCACCCCACCTGGTTTGGAGAGACAGCTTCAATCTGGCCAAGTGGATGGTCCTGAAAAAGTCATTATGCCTTACAAGACCTGAATACTTTTGCCATTCATTCCCCTGGGATTATTCTAGTACATGCTTTTGAAGTTGTCATCAGGTATATAAGGCCATTTATATACGTACTCCTTCAGAACATTAATGTTTGAGTCATGTGTCTGTAATTCACCAATATACAGAAAACACAACACAGAAAGGGGAGCGACAAGGGATGACATACAACTCTACCATCATGTGAGTTCAACAATGAAAGAAGGGAAATTGACTTCTACCTTGTCCTTGTTTCCAATCTGCCCACTGGAAGTTTGTCATGACTGATTTTCAGAGACAGACTCCCTGTGCCATAGACCTTTCAATGCTTTCTGTGAAATTTAGAATTGTTTCAATATTTCTTCCCATTGTATGAAGCGAGTACAAAACAAGGGATCACTGGCAATAGAGAATTCTATTGTCCAAAACCTGTAACTTCCCCATCAGTGTGAATCCACATCAGCATCTGGTTTCAAAGAAAAATAAATCAGGAAGAGCCATGGTATTTTACTTCCAAGATGAAGTCATGAGAAGTCTCATTTTTTTGTCTCCAAAGTCCCTTAGCAGTGGCATTACTATAATTCTAGAGATATTTGGAAAAGTTTGTGTGGCAGCAAAGTGCCAGGGACCACATTAAGTAGCAAGGAGCTGGCATTTGTGTTTTCATTTCTAAATGCCGCACATAGATGAAAATGTTTTGGTTAAAAAATTCATGAATGCAATTTTTATCAAGGTGAAATGATGGTGTGAAACTGCCAAAATTTTGTTCAATACCATGGTCATAACTGTGGGAGTGGAATTCTCTTTCTCTATTTCTTTAGAGAACATCTGCATTGTTTTTTCAAGGTCACAGCAGGTCAGTTCTTTGTGTGTGTGTTGCTGAAGACAGTTTCTTTCTATTCTTCTAACTAAAATTTGGAAAGAAGGCCCCAATAGAAGAACAAAGAACCAACTTAGAAGTCAATATTTATTCAATAGCTAAGGTTACTGGAGTAGAGAGAAGCCTGACAATTCAGTTTGAAAAATAAAGAAAGGACTATGTAACCAACCTCTTCAGGGGATAGTCATTAATCTAATTCAGTTTCACTGAGTTCTCTGTGCCCACATTTGAATGAACACAATAAGCTGATCTCCTTCTATTAAGAAATTTCAAAAATTAGCAAACCATCTCAAGACTTAGAACCATCTTGCTTGTGCATACAGAACTAATTGTCTTCTCATTACCTTACCACAAAGGTGAGAGTCTGATGATAGACCACTGGTTTGGAAAGACTTGAATATCAATACTCAAATGTGCAATCACCCCTGTCGGAGGCCTCCCAGGATAGGACATAGCTGAATGCCTCTTTGTTCTTTGAAATATACTTGGGTGCAACAATTGGTGAGGATCACTGCAAGGAAGACCTGCAACTCTGAATGGTGCTGAGTTTGGTAAACCCTGAGGCACCAGTAAATTTGAAAAAAGTAAATAGTCCCTGTTTTTTAAGCTGGTGGAAATCGAAGTCATGGAATATTCTCCCTCTTGCCTCCTGCTCCTGTAGGTATTAATCTTATGACATTATGGTATTATGTGATAAAATTTCCTATCCACTAACTTTCTTCAGAAATGAGAAAGAGCCTTGTATGAGCTTTGGCAGGCTTGATAGGACCATGAAATGAGCAGAATTTTAGTCAGTTTCCAAGTCACTGTTAAAAGCCTTTATGCTAACAATGTTATCTAGTGATAAGTTTCTCTTCATTGATCACTCTTGGAAAATGCCTAAAAAATGATTTGCTGGGATCATTCCTTAATTCTCCAAAACAAGAGATAAAATAAATCACAGAAAAATGGATTCCAGAGTGGTTTGATTCCACTGGAAACAGGTTCGTGTCTTAAAAAAGAAGAACCTCTAAGCCTGCAAATTAGTGCAGCCACTCTGGAAAGCAGTGTGGAGTTTTCTTAGAAAACATGGATTGGAATCACCATTTTACCCAGCTATCCCACTCCTTGGCTTATACCCAAAGGACTTGAAATCAACATATTACTGAGATGCAGTCACATCAATGTTCACAGCTGCTCAATTCACAATAGCCAGATTGTGGAACCAACCTAGATGTCCTTCAATTGAAGAATGGATAAATAAACTGTGATATATATGTACAATGGAATATTACTCAGCCATAAAGAATAATAAAATTATGGCATTTGCAGGCAAATGGTTGAAATTGGAGAATATCATGCTAAGTGAGATAAGACAATCTCAAAATACCAAAGAGTGAAAGATCTCACTGATAAGCGGATGATGACACATAATAGGGGTTGGGAGGGGGACAAGAATGGAGGGAGGGACAGTATAGAGGGAAAAGAGGGGTGGGATGAGAGGGGGAATGGAAAAAATAACAGAATGAATCAAACTACTACCCTAGGTAAATGTATGATTACACAATTTGTATACCTCTACTTCATGTACAAACAGAGAAACAAGATGTATCCCTTTTGTTTACAATAAAAATAAATTTAAAAAACTAAAACTAAAAATAAATAAAAAAGAAGTACCATGAAGAACTATATCAATAAAGCCTACCTGACTGTTAGTCTCTTGCCTCTAATACATCTTTCTACCAATATCCTCAACATGGTTCTATACCCAGTTGTCCCAGTCCTGACATTCACACTCTGAAGCACAGCATCACCAGATCTAAACACTGAGGCACCAAGCTCTGAGGGCTGTACTATTCCTTTCTAAGAAGAGCATCCAAGACAAAGGTGTATTGTGCTAAACTCTCAATAGAAAAATCACAAGAACACACATTCTTTTTAAATTATGATTTTTCTGACAGCTAGAACAACGTAAACAAAATAAAAATTTTAAAGTGATATATTATTACCACAGGTTCACTACTGAAATCCAAATTAGGCAAATACAGTGATTAAAGGCACAGTGTGAATCTCAGAACAATCAATGTCAGTGTGAGATTGAGACACCCTGGAAACACACCACACAGACTTTGCTCTCTGATCTTGTGTTAGCAAGGAGCAGCAAGGCAGTGCAGGCTACATATGTCACTCCTCATGTCCTCATGTCTGCAGCTGTGTACTCAGGGTATGGTGATCCTGACAAAGAGACCATGGAACTTAGGGACCACCTGGTTTGTCTCAGGTGCAAGACTGCAACTCAGATCTGAAGGGTCAAATCCCAGGTGGCATGGGGCCCTGTGTAAGACTGGTGAATGTTTCTTTGCAGTTGCATTATTGGTGACATGTTCCTCCCAGAGAAGTTGGACAAAGATGATGCTTTTTATGTGGCTTGATCAGCTGCCTTCTGAACTCTCAGTTACTGGGCATGGTTTGTTTCTAATGGAGCCTGTTGAGATCTTGCATCCTGGTTCCAGTTAGTGCTCTGTCTTACCTCTCTGCTCACTTCCAGTGAAGCTCACGAAGAGCAGCCCTAGTCATGAGGATTCTATAGTAGGACTACAATCCAAAGGACAACTATTATATCATTGTGGATGCTGTAGTATTGGTATTACTATTAATAACTAAGGACAGATATCGCATTATCTTGAGGTGTTTTATTTTGATATTTTTTTGCATAATAGACTACATAACAGGAATTATGTTTGTTATGGATGCTATTGCATACCTCTTATCAATATCCAAGCTCTATAGAAGCTATTATGTTAATATTAAATGCTATACTATGGATAATGCAATAGTACTAAAACCTCAGGTCCATTATTATATTAGCTGTACTTCCTATAGTATGAATATTACATCAATCTTAAAAGGCAGTTATCATATTGTGATATGTTATACCAGTTTGATATGTCATAGTATGGATATCATATTAGTATTAAAAGTCACAAATAAAGGTCATTTTTAGAAACTCAAGTATTTAATCTTAGGATTAAAATCAACATGGTAGATAATACATTAATTTTAATGATAACTCATAGAAATTATTCAATGCCAAAAATGCAGATATTTAGTAGCATAAGGTTTTATACTATAAATTTACTAATATTAAATGCTACAGAATACCTGTTTACTAGTTTTAGATGTTATATCAATAATATTAAATGAATAATAAAATCCACAAGTAAGTTATTATATTGATTTCAGGGTTTATGAAAAAGATGGCATATAGTAATATTAGAGGCCACAGGACATATATTTCATTGGTTTTTTTAGATGATAATATGGATGTAATATTAGTATTTCAAGATACAGGGGAGGTAGTATATTTATTTTAGATGCTAGGCTATAAATAACACATTAGATTTAGAGGTCACTGCACAGCTTCTATACTAGTATTTGACACTCTAGTTTGCATACCATATTAGTATTTGAGTACGCCGAATGGCTGTGACATCCACTTCTGATGTCATAACACCAGACAAATTATATTAATACTAAAGGACAGAACAGCTCTTGTATAGTTTCCCATGCTATTGTATGCATATACTGTAAAAAAAAGACATGGAATGGCCACAATAGGAATACTGTATTATAATTGAAGTCTACAGTGGAGCTATTATATGTGTTTTAGACGGTCACTATGGATATTATACCCATATTTAATGTCCCAGGGAATATACTATATTAGTTTAATGTGGAATAGTAAGAATTTTCTTTAGCATTAAAGACCACATGGCAGCTATTACTTTTAGAGGGTATAACAAATTTATCACATTCATATTAAGGGTACAAAGCCAGGCAGCTTCTGTTAGGTTTAGATTTTACAGGATGGAAGGCATGTTAGTATGAACAATAAGAGGCTAGTGATTACAAAAATTTTAATACTATAGTATGAATATAATATTAATATAGAAAGAACAAGGGACAATTTAAAAAAATAACAGAATTCCTTTTTAAATTTAATTTCCTTTCTTTATTTTTTATGTTTTGCTCAGGATTGAACCCAGTGCCTCACTTGTGCTAGGCAAGTGCTCTAACAGTAAGTCACAAACCCAGAACCTAAAAACAGTTTTTATATGAGTAAAAGAGCCTACATATTCCATATTACATAAATTTGAAAGAACTTGGGGAAACTATTAATTTTGGATGTTAAATTATTGATAATATGTTGGCATTAAAAGCCAAAGGACAACTACTATATTAGTTGTAAATTCTAATGTATGAATAGTATGTTAATACTAAAGGACACAGTGAATACTAAAAATATTATGTGAGTGTTAGCAGTCATATTAATGATATTAGTGTCTTCAGTTACAATAAGTGTATGATGCTAGTGTCAGGTTTCATAGTGAGGATATTATGTTAGTGTCGGAGATCAAATGTAAACATTATATGAGTTTCAGAGGCCAGAGTGAGAGTATTTATGTGAGTTTCTTGTGTCAGAGTTATGTTATTACGTGAATGTAAGTGGTCAAATTAGGTAGGTTTAGATTTTGTTTTGGTGAACATTCATGTGTGGAAAAAGATGATACTCACAATGATCTCAATCGATTCTCCGGATCCACTTCTGGCTTTTCCTCCTGTGCTCAGGAGTCCCAGGTTTCTGTGCGACACAGGGAAGGAGAGACTCAGAGGAAGAACGCGGGGCAGAGTGAAGAGCAGGAAATGGAACCATTGACATTCATGGATGTGGCCCTTGATTTCTCTCAAGAGGAATGGGAATACCTGGACCCAGCTCAGCAGAACTTATACAGAGATGTGATGTTGGAGAGCTACAGAAACCTGGTCTTTCTGGGTTGGAGAGCTGGAAGAACCTGTAGATCTGCTGTCCAAGAAGTGGAAGTCCCGGAACATGAGGGAGCAACAGTGCTATCCTAGTTTGAGACCAAGGCTCTGGAAACTACCTGGAGGATCGCTGGCAGAGTCCACTTTGGACGAGTAAGAAGCAAGTGTCCAATATCCTCAGACAACTGAAGCCACAATCAAGAACTCATTCAGGATGAGTCAAACTTGCATCTGTATCTGCTTCCTTGTTCTTCCAACTTTTATTCCATCCAAACTACCATCCTATTGGGTATTTCTGCCCATACTAAGGGAGCATCTCCTCTTCAGTTAACTATGCCACATTCCAGTCATTCTTATACATGACCTCATGGACACACACAAATCCTCTTAATCATCTTCATCTTTTAATCTAATCTAGTTGATAATTCAAATTAACCATTACAGGAAGGCTGGAATTTTTTTACTGTTATGCAATCCTCCCATTTGAATTTACCAAAAATTTTAGAGCATTGAATATGTATCTGACCATTCATAAGATGACAAAAATGAAAATCAAATAAGATACAACCTCTGAAAACTGCAAGATGAGGTAAAAATGGGAAAATATTACTATGACACATGATAAATTGTTTGTACCAAGGAGTAAACCTAGGTATGCTTATCCTCTGAGTCAGATTTCCAGTCCTTTTTATATTTTAATTTGAGACAGGGTTTCAGTAAGTTGCTGGGGTCCCTCAATAAGTTGTTAAGGCTGGATTAGAACTTGTGGTATTCCTGACTCAGTCTACATTGAATTTTTTCATCTTTGTCTTAAGAGGTATTTATTAAATTTCAGATGATTATTAAGCATCTACAAAGACTTCTTTACATAGATATGCATTAACAGCTTTTAAGACTATTATGTCACTCATTTAACAACCTAATATCTCTTATTAGAAAGAAAAACAATCATATTTCATAAAAGATAGCATAATGTGCTATGATGAATCTTGCTTAATATTTGGTCTTTACCAATATTAATATTCGGTCTTTACTGTCAGTGACCATCAGTGTGCTAGGTACAACAAAGCTTTCAGAAAGCCAAGTCTTTGAGAAGAGTATTGGAATGAGCTCTTCTTTGAAGGTTTTGTGGAGCTCGGCTGAGAGCCCCTCTGGTCCCGGACTTTTCTTTCTTGGTGGGCTTTTGGTGACCTCTTCTATTTCATTGCTTGAAATTGATTTGGGTTGTGTATGTCCTCCTGGTTGAATTTGGGTGGTTCATGTGTCTCTACTCCAACAGGACAGAGAACCTCGAGGACATCGACGGGTTTCTGGAGACATATGAACTACCTGGGCTGGACGAGGAGGACATACACAACTTAAATAAACCGGTTTCGGGCGGTGAGGTAGAGGAGGTCATCAGAGGCCTGCCAGCAGGGAGGAGTCCGGGACCAGATGGGTTCTCAGCCGAGTTCTACAGAACCTTTAAGGAAGAGCTCATTCCAATACTCCTCAAACTATTCCATGAAATAGAAGAGGAGGGAACCCTACCAAACTCGTTCTATGAAGCCAATATCACCCTGATACCTAAACCAGACAGAGACACATCGAGGAAAGAAAATTTCAGACCAATATCCTTAATGAACATCGATGCAAAAATTCTCAACAAAATTTTAGCAAATCACATACAAATATATATTAAAAAGATAGTGCACCACGATCAAGTGGGTTTTATCCCATGGATGCAAGGTTGGTTCAACATTCGGAAATCAATAAATGTCATTCACCATATCAACAGACTTAAAGTTAAGAATCACATGATTATTTCAATAGATGCAGAAAAAGCATTTGATAAAATACAGCATCCCTTCATGCTCAAAACACTAGAAAAAATTGGGGTAGTGGGAACATTCCTAAACATTATAAAGGCAATCTACGCTAAGCCCATGGCTAATATCATTCTAAATGGTGAAAAACTGAAAGCATTCGCACTAAAAACTGGAACAAGGCAGGGATGCCCTCTTTCACCGCTTCTATTCAACATCGTCATTGAGACTCTAGCCAGAGCAATCAGACAAACCAAAGAAATTAAAGGGATACGAATAGGAAAAGAAGAACTCAAACTATCCCTGTTCGCTGATGACATGATTATATATTTAGAGGAACCTGGAAATTCCACTAGAAAACTTTTAGAACTCATAAGTGAATTCAGTAAAGTACCAGGTTACAAGATCAATGCTCATAAATCCAATGCATTTTTATACATAAGTGATGAATCTTCAGAAAGAGAAGTTAGGAAAACTACCCCATTCACAATAGCATCAAAAAAAATAAAATACTTGGGAATCAATCTCACAAAAGAGGTGAAAGACCTCTACAATGAGAACTACAGAACGCTAAAGAAAGAAATTCAAGAAAACCTTAGAAGATGGAAAGATCTCCCATGTTCCTAGATAGGCAGAATTAATATCGTCAAAATGGCTATACTACCTAAAGTGCTATACAGATTCAATGCAATTCCAATTAAAATCCCAATGATGTACCTTGCAGAAATAGAGCAAGCAATTATGAAATTCATCTGGAAGAATAAAAAAACCTAGAATAGCTAAAGCAATCCTCAGTAGCAAGAGCGAAGCAGGGGGTATTGCAATACCAGATCTTCAACTCTACTACAAAGCAATAGTAACAAAAATGGCATGGTATTGGTACCAAAATAGACAGGTAGATCAATGGTACAGAATAGAGGACATGGACACAAACCCAAATAAATACAATTTTCTCATACTAGACAACGTTTCCAACAATATGCAATGGTGAAAAGATAGCCTCTTCAACAAATGGTGCTGGGAGAACTGGAAAACTATATGCAATAGAATGAAATTAAACCCCTATCTCTCACCCTACACAAAACTCAACTCAAAATGGATCAAGGACCTCGGAATCAGATCAGAGACCCTGCATCTTATAGAAGAAAAAGTAGGTCCAAATCTTCAACTTGTTGACTTAGGATCAGACTTCCTTAACAGGACTCCCATAGCACAAGAAATAAAAGCAAGAATCAACAACTGGGATAGATTCAAACTAAAAAGCTTTCTCTCAGCAAAGGAAACTATCAGAAATGTGAAGAGAGAGCCTACAGAGTGGGAGAATATCTTTGCCAACCATACCTCAGATAGAGCGCTAATTTCCAGAATCTATAAAGAACTCAAAAAACTCTACACGAAGAATACAAATAATCCAATCAACAAATGGACTAAGGAAATGAACAGACACTTCACAGAAGAAGATGTACAAGTAATCAACAGATATATGAAAAAATGTTCAACATCCCTAGTAATAAGAGAAATGCAAATCAAAACTACCCTAAGATTTCATCTCACCCCAATTAGAATGGCGATTATCAAGAATACAAGCAACAATAGGTGTTGGCGAGGATGTGGTGAAAAAGGAACACTCATACATTGCTGGTGGGGTTGCAAATTAGTGCAGCCACTCTGGAAAGCAGTGTGGAGATTCCTCAGAAAGCTTGGAATGGAAACACCATTTGACCCAGCTATCCCACTCCTTGGCCTATACCCAAAGGACTTAAAATCAGCATACTACAGAGATACAGCCACATCAATGTTCATTGCTGCTCAATTCACCATAGCCAGATTGTGGAACCAACCTAGATGCCCTTCAGTTGATGAATGGATAAAGAAACTGTGGCATATTTATACAATGGAATATTACTCCGCAATGAAGAATGATAAAATTATGGCATTTATAGGCAAAAGGTCGAAATTGGAGAATATCATGCTAAGTGAGATAAGCCAATCTCAAAAAACTAAAGGACGAATGATCTCGCTGATAAGCGGATGAGGACATATAATGGAGGGTGGGAGGGGCTAGCATTAGGTTTAGGGTTAGGTTTAGAGTTAGGCTAAGGAGAGCGGTAAGAATGAAGGAAAGAAGGACTGTGTACAGGGAAAAGAGGGGTGGGAGAGGTAGGGGGGAGGGGAAAAATAAAATAAACATCATTACCCTATGTAAACGTAATAAAAAATAAATAAAAAAAAAGATCTCAATCACATAAAATATGATGTTGTGTATGTATACCCATGACCTGGAAGGCATGTCCAAGTAAGCTACTTGCAAATTAATAACTTAGTTCTATGCTTGTATTTTTATTTTTTTCTGTAATTTACATGTTAGCCTTTAAAAATTAATGGTATTTTAGATAAGTGGGCAAGTGAGGATTGTATATGAATGTGAGAGTCCACAGGGAAAATACTTTGTGAGTATTTTAGGCCACAGTGAAGATATTATGTGACTGTTAGCAGTTAAGGGAGAATATTATGTAAAAGGGACCAGAATGAGGATAAGTAAGTGTCATAGACCACATATGGATATTCTGTGACAGTGGTTATACTGAGATAATTACCAGAGTGTCAGTGGCATCATGGAGGTATTATGTGAGTGTTGGTAGGCAGATTAAAGACATTATGTGAATGTGAGCTGCCAGAGTGAAGACATTATGTGTCAGAGACCACAGTGATGGTAATATCTGGATTTCAGTGGCTACAATGAAGACAGTTTGTCAAGGTTAGCAGTCAGAGTGAGAATATTTTGTGAGAATGTGAGGCCATAGTAAATATGTTATATGAATGTCAGAGGCCAGGTAAAGACTTTATATGAGTGACAGATGTTATAGTGAGGGTATAATGTGAGTTTAAGAGGTCACATGGAGGATATTTTTTGTGTGTCAAAGACCAGAGGAAGAATATTATGTAAGAGTCAGAGGTTACAGTATGGACATTATATGCATGTAATTATTCATAGTAAGGATATTATGTGAATATCAGAGTCCAAAATGAGGGTATTATGTGAATGTGAGAGACCACATGTTATTATGTGAGCTTCAGAGATCACAGTGAAGATATTATGTGAAAATCAGAGGCCACATTGAAGTTTATATGTGAGCATCAGAGGCCACAATCAGGGTTTTATGAGAGTATCAAGGTAAGAGTGAGGGAATTTTATGAGGCAGACCAAGGGAAGATAATATGTGATTGTCATTGCAACAGTGAGTTATATGAGTGTCAGAGGACACAGGATATAATGTGAGAGTCAAAGACCATAGTGAGGCTATTATGTGTCAGAAGGTGCAGTGAGGATTTTATACAAATGTCTGAGGCCACACTGATGACATTATATCAGTGTCAGAGGCCAGACAATGTTTATTGAATGTCAGAAGCCTCTGGGAAGATACTTAATGAGTGACAGTTGTCACAGTAGTCACATTGAGAGTATTATATGTCAGTGGTAAGAGTGATGGTATTATGTGAGTGTCAGAGGGTACAATGAGGAAATTATGTGAGTCTTATTGGTTACAGTGAGGGTATTATATTAATATCAGAGGCCATATTGAGTATATTATGTGAATGTCAGAGGCCACAGTAATGGTATTTTGTGAGATTCAGAGGCCAGAGTAAGGTAAATGTCAGAGGTTTAATTGTGTGTATTATGTGTCAGAGGCCATAGTAATGGTATTATATGAGTGTTAGAAACAAATGAGGATATTATGTGAGTGGCAATTGTCCCAGAAAGGATATTGTATAAATTTCAGAGGCTACGGTTAGGATATTCTGCAATCACAGGGACAACACTATGGAAATCATGTGGGTGTCAGTGGCCAGAGTGAGAATATTTTGTCACATCAGGGACTGACTTGAGGATATTATGAGTGTCCCAAGTCATAGTGACTGTGTTGGACCATAGTGAGAGTATTAGTATTATGTAAGTGTCAGAGGTGACAATTATATTACGTGAGTGTAGAAGGCCACATTGAAGGTATTTGGTGAGTATTAGAGACCACATTGAGGGTATTATATGAGTGTCAAGGTAATAGTGTTGGAAATTTTTGAATGTCAAATGCCAAGTGAGGATATTATGTGAATATCAGGGGCAAAAGTGAGTATATTAAGTGAGTGACAGAGATCAGAGTTAGAATATTATGAGTGTCAGAGGCCAGTTTGAATTTATTATGTAAATATCAGAGACCAAATGTGGATATTATATGAGTGTCAGAGGCTACATTGCATGCATGAGGTGTTTCAGGTCACAAAAAGGTATTATGTGCATGACAAGTCACATTGCATGTAGTATGTGTGTAGAGAAGGTCAATCTATGGGTATTATGTGAGTATCACAGGTTAGAATAAGGATACTATGTCAGTATCAGAGACCAAAATGATGATATTATGAGTGCAAGAATTCACAGAGAGGACATTATATCAGTTTCAGACATCACAATGAGGGTATTATGTCAATGTCAGAGGTCAAAATGAGGACATTTTATGTGTGTCAGAGGACCCAGTGAAAAAATTCATATGACTTTCAGAGGTCACAGTGCAATAATATGTGAGTGACAGAGACCAGAGTGGTGGTAGTCTATGTCTGAGGTCAAAAATGTTGTATTATGAGATTGTTTGAGACCAGAATTGGGGATATGTGTCAGAGGGTACAATGAGGGTATTGTGTGAGTGCCAGAAGTCACAGTATAGCTATTATGTGTCAGAGGTAGCATTGATGATATTATGTGTCAGAGGTCAATTAAGGATATAATGTCTGTGTCAGAGGTCAAATTGAGTGCATGATATGAGTGTCTGAGATCACAGTGAGGTTATTATTTGAGTGTCAGTGGTGAAAGTGAGAATATTATATTAGTGTCAGAAGTCAAGTGAGGATATTTTGTGAATGTCGCAATCCAAAGTTAGGATATTGCATAAGTAACAGAGGTTCCAGTGAGGTTATACTGTGATTATAAGAGGTCACATTGAGGACATTATGTGAGTGTCAGAGGTCATGTGAGGGTATTATGTGACTATCAGACTCACAGTGAGGATATCATATGAATGTCACATAACAAGTGAGGAAATTAGGTGAGTATCAGAGGTACCAGTGATGATAAATGAGTACCTTTGGACAATTCTTCCAAACTCATTCTACAAAGACAGTATCATCCTACTACCAAAATCAGTTAAGAATACACACAAACACACACACACACAACACACACACACACACATACACACACACACAAAATATAGCCAGATGTGGTGGTCCAAGACTATATCCTCAGCAACTCAGGAGACTGAGGCAGAAAGAACACCAGTTCGAGACCAGCGTCAGCAACTTAGCAAGACTGTGTCTTAGAATAAAAAGTAAAAAGTACTGTGGCTATGGTAAAGCATGCCTAGCTTCAATACTTAGTACCAATAAATAAATAAAATTTTAAAGTCATATGATCAATTCAACCAAATCAGAAAAATTCTTCCATAAAATTCAACATCACTTCATGATAAAAACCCTCAATAAATGATGACCATACTTTAACATAATAAAGGCTATATATCACAAACACATTGCCATCATCATTCTGAATGGGGAGAAATTTAAAACATTTCCTCTAAAATTGGTAATGAGTCAAGCTGGGGAGATAGCTCAACTGGTAGAGTGCTTGCCTCACAAGCACAAGGCCATGAGTTCAATCCCCAGTACCGCATTAGTAATGAGACTAGGGTGTCCACTGTACTACTTTTATTCAATAGAGAACTGGAAAGTTTACTTTTATGTTTTGTAGTACTGGAGACAGAACTCAAAGTTAATTTACCACTAAACTAAATCTCCAGTAATATAAAAAATGTTATATATATATATATATATATATATATATATATATATATACTTATATGTATACATGTTATATATCATATAATGTGTACATAGAAAATGCAGTGTTATTTGATATATAATTATATTATGCATAATTACATATATACATATATTATATTATACATTTTAAAGGGATAAAAGGGATTGAACCCAGGGTTGCTTTACTACTGAGTCACATCTCCAGGCCTTTTTGTATTTTATTTGAGCCAGGGTCTTACTAAGTTGCTGCATCTGACTTCAAACTTGTTATTCTCCTGCTTTAGTTTCCTGAGTTGCTGGAATTACAGGTTTGTGCCACCATACCTCACTGAGAACTAAAAACTTTAGCCAAAGAAATACAGCAAGAGAAATGGAAAGAAATTCAAATTATCCCTGTTTACATATGATTCTATTTTCAACTTAGAAAATCCACATGAGTTCACCAAAAGTCTTATAGAACTGATAAATTCATGAGTGTAGTACAATAAAAACCTAGGAATTGAAAGATCCTCTACAATAAAAATTATACAACACTTGAAAAAAATTGAAGAAGACACTAGAAATAGAAAGAACTCCCATGTTCATAGTTTGGGAGAAATGGCCATAATACCAAAAGTGACTAGAGATTCAATGCAATGAAATCCCCATTAAAATAAATATGACATTCTTCACAAAACTTAAAAAAAAAGACAAAATACGGATTGGAGGATAAACGATCTTGAATTGCCAAAGCCATTCTGAGCAAAAGAGAATAATGTTGGAGGTATCATAATATGCAATTTTGAAATGTACTATTGTGCCTTAGTAACAGCTATGGTATTGGCATAACAACAGACATGTAGAACAAGTGAGTACAATAGAGAACACAGCACCAAACCGATGCAGCTACTGTCAACTGATTATCAACAAAACAGCCAAAAACATGTTGAAAAAGACAGCATCTTTAGCAATGATACTGGAAGAACTGCACTTACACCCAAGGAAGACTGTAATTACATGTCTTTCTCTCTCTCTCATTCTATACAAAAATCAACTCAAAATTTATCAAAGACCTTAACGCATGACCCAAACTTTAAATCTAGAGGAAAACATGGAAACCTTTTAAGACATAGGTACACACACAGTGATTTCATGAACAGGACTCCAATAACTCAGGAAATAATAGAAAAAATTGACAACTGATGTCACATCATCTTGAAAAGTTTTGACCCAGTAAAGAAAACATCAAAATAGTGAAGAGATAAACCATTATGGAAAATATTATGGAGGTTCCATAAAAAACTAAAAATAGAAATATCATATAATCCAGCTTTATCAGGATACATCAAAGTCAGCAATGTATAATAAAACCTATATACCTATTTATTGTGGCACTACTAACAATAGCCATTTTATGGAATTGGTCCAGGAGACAATCAGCAGATGGATGAAGAAAATGTAAACACACATGATAGAGTATTATTCATCCATAAAGAAAGATGAAATAATGTCACTTGTAGGAAAATGGATGATAAAGCCATTACAATTTTAGATGTATGTAAAAACAAGTATTTTATATTGGCATCAAATCTTATATTTAATGACAGCCCTTTACTGATTACAATTTTTTTCCATAATAGTGGTATAATAACCTTATTTGATCCTGCCAACAACTCTGTAAGGTAAAAAGAGTAGGTGTTTTCAACCCTGTTCTACAGACCAGGAAGCTAAAGATTACAGATTTGATGTAAATTTTTTTCCAATTAACACAACCAGGAGGTAAACTGGAAATTCAGAATGCAGAAATATTCAGAATCTAGCCTTCTTTCCAGTTAATGTGATACTTCCTGGGATCTAGATTATTTGTTTTAATATACTGTTGGCCAACATCTAAATCCAGTGAAAGAAAAGAAAACTTCAGTGACAAAAAAAAAGTTTGATTTTTTTAATGCATGAATCTTTTGCTAACAGTCATTTTCATCCATACAGAAAATTAATTGGTTATGTTTTAGTTATCTTTCCATCACTCTGACAAAATTGACAGGAGTAAAGATTTATCTTGGCTCATGGTTTTATACACTGGTCACTTGGCTCCATTGCTATGGATCAATGGCGAGGCAGATCATCCTGGTGGAGAGCACATGGCAGAGCAGACCTGCTCATTTCATGGCAGCTGGGAAGCAGAGAGAGCAAAAGAAAAGATGTAGGGAAAAACAAGTCCTACAAGGATATACTTTCAGTGACCCACCTTGTCCAACTAGACCCTGCCTCCTAAAGTTTCCAGAGTAGAGAACCAAACCTCCAACACTTAAAGCCTTTAAGGGTTGTCCCACATTCAAACTTTAAAAAGCTACATTTTTCATTGATTTTTGTTTGTTTGTTGAACAGTGGAAGTTTTATGGAAAAATTTTTCAAAGTAAAATATAATTTTTGATTTTTTAAAAAGCTAGAGTATTAACTTATATCTGGAGCTCTTTTCATACTGAAAGAATGTTTCAGAAGAGTATTATGCAAAATCAACTGACTTCAGTTTAAAGAAAAGATTTACTGACCCAATTAGCTGATATAGTGCACCAAAGCAAACAATAATTTCCATTTCACAAAAATTAAAAAGCTTAGGGAAAAAAGAAATAAACAATCTGACAAACTTTTAAAGATACAATTATTTCTGATGCAATACTCCAAAAGTATCACAATGACACTTATGAAGATATTATTTAAAATCTTTGAACAAATCATTAGGCTAATATTTAATTCAAATTACCACAAGTATGTTAGCTGCAGAGTATAAGAATTTACAACCCATTCAATCCCATAGTATAAGTATTTTTTGAAGTATATTTATTTGATCAATTCCTCCTACAGTATAATAATTACTATCTTAACAACTCAGAACAGTTTATGCCCCAAAAGTAACAATTAGTTTTCTTTATCCACCATAGTCTGGTTAACTCTTAACATCTTGAAAGGTAGATTTACTGTTGTACTCAAAAAATAAAAACAAAACATTTAAATTTTAAAGACAACTTACACATTTACCCCCAAATTATGATTACTACTATTAGTTCATTATCAGAGGTAAGGAAAAAGAAAAATTAGTATCACAATATATCTAGCACTAATCACAAGTCTAAACAATTTTTTTAATTCAATTAAATTTGTTAAAAATTGCAAATATACAAACTATTTTACTGACTAATCTGGGGAAGTCAGATATCTTCTCTTATATTTAGCCTGATCAAAATTTAAAAAGCATATTAAAAAAGAAAAAAAGAAAAAGGACAAACAATTCACTAATAATCAATTTCATGTCTTAAAATATTTCAAACAGCCTAGAGCAGTGGCACACACCAGTTACTCAGGAGATACAGAGTCTCACAATTTTAAGGCCAGCCTTAGCAATTTCACAAGGCCATAAGCAACTTAGTGAGACCTGTCTCTAAATAAGAAATAAAAAGTGCTAGGATGTGGTTCAGTGGTAATGCAACCCCAGGCTCAATTCCTAGTTGAAAAGAAAAACTATTTCACCACAAATTATATGTTAATTATAAAAGTAAGTTTTGTCTTGGGGTTCTGTTATTCCAGTGACTGGGGAATCTGAGGCAGGAGGATCCCAAGTTCAAAGCCAGCCTCAGCAAAAGCAGGAACTAATCACATTGGTGAGACCCTGTCTCTAAATAAAATGCAATAGGGCTGGGGATGTGGCTCAGTGGTTAAGTACCCCTGAGTTCAATTCTTAGTACAACCCCCCACATGTGTGTGTGTGTGTGTATGTTTGTGTGTGTGTGTGTACATATATATACATAAAAATTTTAAAACTTAAAGTGGAGAAATCTAATAGACACCACACTAACTAAATGATGCAAGTTAACATCACCAAGGAACAAACCAACAAAATTTACCTCTTAATACATCTGATCAACCCACATATCAGTCATATCCTATTCTTCCTGAAAATGTTTAGTGGGAAACTAATCAGGAGGTATACAACAGACATATCCAAAACTGAGGGAAATTCTAATAAACTATGGTCTTAAACTTTTCAAAAGCATCAATGTTACATAAAGAAAACACCGGGAACCTGTTCCCTGTGAAGGGAAACAAACACCACCAAATGCCGTGTTCATTCTTAGATTGACTCCGCACCAAAAAAAAAAAAAAAAATCTGCAAAGGACAGAATTGGATACTAAAATTTAAATATGAACTACAGATTATACAATATTATTTTAGTAATGCTAATTTTTCTGAAAATACTACTATGGGTTTTAAAAAAAGATTGTCTTTGGGGCTGGGGTTGTAGTCCAGTGACAAAGCACTTGCTTAGCATGTGTGAGGTAGTGGGTTTGATCCTCAGCATCACACACACACACAAAAATAAGTCAAATAAAGGTATTGTGTTCATACACACACACACACAAAAAAAAAAAAAAAAAAAAGGAAGGAAAAAAAGAATGCTTCCGTGCACAGGAAATCCAAACTGTTTTTAGGGACAAAGGAACATGATACCAGCAAATTACCCTCAAAGAGCTCCTGGGGAAAATGTGTATGTGAGGAGGCACAGAGGAGAAGAGAGGAGAGAGAGAATGGTAAAGCAAATGTGGCAAAATGTTAATGGGTTAATTTAAATGAAGGCCACGAGAATTCTTCACACCACTCTTGGAAATTTTTTTTTGTAAATTTAAAAATACTTCAAAATAAGAAGTTTTTAAAAAATATTGTTTGCCCCTGTTTCACTCACATCCCTGCAAACAAAAGTTCAACAATACTTTCAAAGTGCTTTGTAGAACATAAACATTTCAAAAGCTACAGTGACTATATTTTTTAAGGGAAAGCTTCTCTCTCCTGTGTGTGACTGGTCCCAGCCCATCTGGCTGACTTTGATCAATTTCACCCTCCTCTGAGCATGAGAAGACCTGGCACAGACCACCTTGGTACCCCCAGGGCCTTCTCTCACAGAGGTCCAAGCCCCAGTGAATCACAGGCGGTTCTGGGCTGTGGCGATGCTCACAGCCCACCTGAGGACAGAGAGAAAGTGCCCTCACCTGACTGGAGCAGCAGCCTCCGAGTCCCTATGGGCTTTTGAGATGCTCTACTATCAAATCCTGTCCTGGTGGCTTCACAACCTGGGGCTCCATGGCGTGCAGTGGCCTCAGTGGTCTCTCCGGTAAATGCGCTCAAACCTGTAGCATGGCATGGAGGCAGGGCTCACGCACTGCAGGTGCATCCTGGCACAACAGCCCCACCCCCCGGGCATGCTAGGAGGCCAGGTGGGGAGCTTATACAGGACTGGAGGGTGAATGCTGTGTTGCACTGCTGTCTTAAGGCATCTTGATCCTGCAAGAGGCTGACCCTGCCGAGTTGTCCTCATGCTACAAATGTGTAATTTTCTGAGGTTAACTTTATGAGTAATAAGTAGTGTTGTATCTGTCCTTTTGAGCCATCCTGGGTAAGAGGAAAAATAGCTCCCCCTCGCCCCAAGGGGCCCTCTGGGCACCATACCATGGCCCTGGTGCTGGAGAATTGAAACCAAAACTGCAGAGACCTCTGGTCCCTAAACACACTTAGCATGCATTTGCACTTACAAATACACTTGCCTCTTCATCAAAAGTGATGTTTGCTGTCATACAGAAGAAAATCAAGAATACAGCAAATAGGTAGGCATAGAAACATCTTTGCTTTCCCTGCCTGTGTTCCGCATGCAGGAAAACAGTATTTCAAAAAGTTTTAGAATGTAAACTCCAGGAAAACATGGATTACTAAAA